>NC_062537.1:10893828-11046328 GCF_022655615.1 Tachysurus fulvidraco | reverse complement strand
CTACATAAAACGACACAGAGCTACTGTACTGTACATAGAACATCACAGAGCTAAGTGCAAACATCCAATATAAAACACTATGGGACAATACAAATTAGCACTGTCCAGTTTGCATACTGTTCTGTATATTACACAGAATCTGTAAACTGAGCTAGTCAGGTAGCTACCATCATAGCTAATGCTACTATTAAACTAAACTGATGATATATAGGGTGGAAATGAAGTCTTCAAACACAGAGGAATTAACACTTAACAAAACACCGTAATCATAGAGTCGTCTGTCTCACCTTTGGCGCCCAGTTTGGGCTCTTGCCGCGTTTCCTGTTAAAGTCTAGTGCAACATTGCAACAGATCCCTGATCCAGTCTTGAGAATGGATTTAATATGCTGTTCTTTTGCCAGAGGAATTTTTAAAGGCTAGCTGAAAACAAAAACAAAACTCATAAACTATTAGTTGTTTTTTTATTCCCGGTTTGGAGAGTCAAGCTATAGACACACACAGATGGTTTATTCAGAATTCTGAGCATATATACCCAACTTGGCATGCAAGTGATGCCAGGCTGTCCACTTGTGCCAGTATGTGGAAAGTTCTGATTGGCCAGGGACAGGAGTTTATTTAGATCTTATATAGAACAATCAGCATGAACTTAAGGAAGGACAACTCCTAATCAGGAGAAGTAGAAAGAGAAGAGTAGGATGTACAGTACAGACCAAAAGTTTGGACACACCACCTTTTCAACAGGACAATGACCCCAAACACACCTCCAGGCTGTGTAAGGGCTATTTGACCATGAAGGAGAGTGATAGGGTGCTGCACCAGATGACCTGGCCTCCACAGTCACCGGACCTGAACCCAATCGAGATGGTTTGGGGTGAGCTGGACTGCAGAGTGAAGGCAAAAGGGCCAACAAGTGCTAAGCATCTCTGGGAACTCCTTCAAGACTGTTGGAAGACCATTTCAGGTGACTACCTCTTGAAGCTCATCAAGAGAATGCCAAGAGTGTGCAAAGCAGTAATCAAAGCAAAAGGTGGCTACTTTGAAGAACCTAGAATATGACATATTTTCAGTTGTTTCACACTTTTTTGTTATGTACGTATATAATTCCACATGTGTTAATTCATAGTTTTGATGCCTTCAGTGTGAATCTACAATTTTCATAGTCATGAAAATAAAGAAAACTCTTTGAATGAGAAGGTGTGTCCAAACTTTTGGTCTGTACTGTATTGTTTTAGAAATTAATTAGAAGCCTGGAGCAAACATCTGGTTTGAAATGGTTTTAGGGTGACATAAAATAATATGCCACTAAGGGCAAAATTGCCCCTCTGTATGCAAAGTTTGGGTCCCACATATTTGGATACTCTATTAATGAAATGTTGAGAATAATGCAATTGTGAGCTAATTAACAGTTATCTAGTAGGCTAGCTTTATGCTAACATATTCTGCAGTACAAAACAGCCATGCAGTACGGATGAGGAATGATAGGAGATGTCTGCTGTTTGGCTTCACATTTACAGTATAAATGAAAATGCTTGAGTGGTGTAGATAAATATAGGTGTAGCTGATACAGAGCTACCTCTAGAACATTTCGAGGGTCTTGGAGTTTTTTCCCTCTTCTTTTGACATACTGAACAATTTATTGTGTTGGCTAAGTCAAGACAAGGTTGTGTTTTTTGTTTTTTTTTTGGTTTGTTTGTTTAAGACAAATTGTGTAGTCAGCCTGTCTATAAATTTGTGCTATTTCTACTATTTAGTCTATAGCCAGCTGAAAATGGTCATTTTCTATTTACTCATCATCTCAGAACAGGGTTTAAACTACATTAATTGCAGTTAATTAATTAAAGCAGTATCTCATAAAAATGCTAAAGAGATCACATCTGTCAATCCACACAGTACACAATACATGGCCACCCACATATTCTCTTGTGTATGACATATTTTGACATTTCCTTTGCAGTCTGCTGCTGCCACTGAGACCTGATTATTACTGGTTCCCAGTGGACAATATTTCTTAAAGGAGAGACACCATATGGTGTGCATCAAAAAAGTCTCAGTAGATTATACAGTTAGCAAAGGGCCACTCTGAGTACTATACTAAATATACTCCCTTTTGTTCACATCTGCCGCTAGCCAAAAGCACACAGGTAAATAGTATATGGTTGGAATGCAGCCCAAATACTCCAGAGTTTCTCCTGTTTTTGTGTCCTCTCACTTTCTAAAATAGTTTTTGAACAGCTTCTAAAAGTTTCCCTCGCTGTCAAGTTTATTTTAGTAACCAGGCAGGCATTTCTCCATACTTCCTGTTGGTTCTTCCTCGATAATGTCTCTATGAATACTTTGCTTGAATTTGAAATTGCAGAAATTTTCTATTACTAGTACTTTAACATGCAGCGCACACCACACTTTCTAGTAGACTGATTTTCAGATGTGCTGTCCTCTTCATTGTACTTTAATGGGTACATGCCACCTATGACCTTCTGATCCACACTAGAAATTAGCTCATTAATATAGCCTGACACACATACCTATTGTTTAATTCAGATCTTCTTATTTGACGTATGCAGAAACATATAACATAGGATTGTTAAGGGGAAAAGTATAATGTTGGTGTCATTCCCTGGGTCGTTAGCTGTGTCCTAAATGACTATATAATATATACTATGCACTTGCACTATGTGCTCTACCAAATAGTGTATGGATTTTAGAAGGGTAGTATTGTATGAAATGGAGCACTAATGGATTTTCTATACTTTATTAAGCACAAAAATAAGCAGTTTCCCAGTCAACGGCAAATGATCAAAATGGTCAAATGCTTGAAATTTGATTCTGTTAGCTTTAGCAGAATATGTTAAATTTAGTAGTATTTTTTTCTTAAATAATAGAAAATTGCTATTGTCAGTGATTATATACATTGTGCATAATCCTGGTATCTGAAGTGAGTTTCTACTCACATATTTATTCTACAAAATGGTGCAAAATAGTAAATACAGTACATATGCAATTTGGCACATACCTATTATTACTAAGCATATTTTAAATTCCTTAAGTTTTTATTCTGTGTTGTTGACATATCTTAAAGCAATTGTTAAAAAAAATTGGTCTCAGGGTATTTATGAGAGTTCTAAAATGAATAATAATCTAACCATGGGACATCCTTGTAGAATGTGTGAACCTCACTTGTCTCCTCTCAAAGTGGAGGGATGTTGGCTCGACTCTGAGGCTCTCTCCTGGGAGGAACCTCATCTCTCCTGCCTGTCATTGTGACCTTATTTTTTTGGTCACAACCATCCACCTCAGAACCATATGTGGAGATAGGGATGTAAATAATAACAACTGGAAACTCAATCTTTGTCCACTTCGTCACCACTATAGACCAGCATGTGGACTTTAACATTGTTGCCATTGACCTCTCTTTTTCCATTACTTGTAAATGAGATCCCAAGCTGCTTACACTCCTTCAGTAGAGGGAACGTCTCTTATCTATGCTGAAGAAAGCATCCCACACATTTCTGGCAGAGATCCATGGCCTTGGAATTGAGCATGATGCTTGACATTCAAAATGATGTGTCGGTGGTCCATTTTTGATAGTGCCTCTAGCCTTCCATACTATATATCCCTTTATACTTAACTTTGTCTGAATATCTTAGCCATGGAACCGAAAACAGGAGTGATGCTTTTTTTATTTTATTTTCGAATTGCCGCCACATCTCAGTTAAAAGTACAGTACATCTTATTTTCACAGTCTTATATATACACTTGCAACTATTGGCTGTTTCAGTAATATTGTTCATAAGTTCCAATTCACAGTACTTAATGTAAGTTAAACACATACAGTCTGGAGAAAACGCATTCAATTGCATTTCTCTACTAATTATACTGAAGTAAATATTCAACATCTTTAAAACAGCTTGCAAACAAGCTCAGCTCAAAAACACAAAATTATTACCTTCCACACTAGGCAATTAGTGACAAAACTGTTCTGATGGTATCATCCATAAATAAATACATTTGTGCAAACTACACTCTCATATCCATGCAGTCTGATAAACACCTTTAACAGTAGATAAATGTGCTGCCAGTTCGTGCATCTCGGTATGATGAAACACCAAACTCTGCACTACAGAGAAAGACTCTAGGACAATATCAGGACAGGATGCTACACATTCCTAACAGTGTTGAATAAATCATTGTTTGCTTTAATCAGCTTGCAATTATAAATCTAGTTGTGTCTTTTTTTTTACCTTTATTGAAAGAGCTAAGGAAATATTAATGCTTTAAGTCTGAAATGTATTTATTTGTTTGCTTGCTTGCCTTTGTCACCTACACACATATATTGCTGACTGACTTTCATTAAATTGACTTGAGTGAGATTAGTAGTACTGCAATGTAATGAATCATCAAAAAGCAATCAATGCTCGTGTACATGTAGGTGTAAATCCATCAGGCCGAAAACATTTGCACTGAATTTGTGATGTGTTATTCGGGAAAAAACAAGCTGGCTTATATTTGAGTAAACTTTGTGACCTAACTTATATACAGGTACATGAGCCTCTTTTTATATATGTAGGCAATGCAGCTTCCTCTTTTAGTTCAACAGTGTGCCAACAGTACACACTTGTAATAGAATGTGATAGAATGTACAGTAAGTGGAATAATGTTTGTGACAGACAAACAATAAAGAGTCATAGTATTGCTAACTTTGGCATCTAATAACAACGGCGATGAGTCGATTGGGAAAAGAAACACTTGAATGTTTTAGGTGAGCTGAATCATATGATTTGACTCTTTGAGAAGAGTTGGGATTCCCATCACATCCCAGCACTGCATTTTGTTCAAATTAATAAATAAGAGTCTTAAAAGCCTCCCAGAATGCGAATGTAATAAAAATCAATTAGAATATGCTCACATGCCACATGCAGTGATTAAAGGATTTCAAGCATGTGTGCTTAAGTGGACAAGTAATGAAGTGGGATTTTTTTTTTGGCTTTGATGCCTACCATGTTTTTCAGTGCTGTCAACAGCATCATCAAGCTTATAACCACAAGTGATGGCAGTGTAAGAACAATGTCAGTACTGATATACAAATAACAACAACAATAAGGTCAGACCAACTGGTTTTAATTCATCATATTGATAGATACAATTACTATCGTAACTATAAATCCAAAATATTTAGGGTAATGAATTGATAAGATAAATGCCACAGGACCTATGAATGGGTCAAGTTCAACACTTGCTTATTTATAAAACAATTTATTTATTAACCTGGATTTATTACACCTTTTAGAAGCTGTGTTTCAGAGGAGTTAAAGCTAGCAATATGCTTCAAAAGCACATCCAATGGCCTCTGAATTCAGGGAGACAACAGGGGGCCTAACACAGAACCCTGTGGGATGCTGTAAATGTGCTTGTTTTAATCTCTAACTACTCTCTCTCGAGGCTGAACAGTGTTTAATGATCTGACAGTTTGATGTGAATTTTGAAATAGTTCAAGCTGACATGTGGTTTTAGGGCTTGGGGCATGATGGCTCAGTGGTCTTCATGTCTACCTCGCACCTCTGGGGTCAGGGCTTTGATTCCTGCCTATGCCATGTGGTTTTCTGGTTTTCTCCACCATTGAAGGCTGACTGGCTTTCTACTTTGTTTATACAATGAACGTGTCCATTGATTGTTCCTGAGCTTGGGTTACTATATGTGCTGAGCTTTATAAGTGTGTAAAGTATAAACATAACCCTGTGTGAGCAGGTATTTTGTCCCACTGTCCAACAACAGCACACACACACACACATACACACACACACACACACACACACACACACACACACACACACACACACACACACACACACACACACCATATCACCAAATCTTCGTGGACACCTTATAATCACATCCAAACTGTTGCTACAACGTTTGAAGCACCCAGAAGCCACAACCCCCCCCCCCCCACACACACACACAAAAATCGACTAATTACACAGTAGACTAAACTGTTTGCTCCTGCTTTAAAAAAAAATGTGATATGTTGTGATGTAATGTGATACATCCCTGGAAATTATGACACATTACATGTCTGTGCCAAAGTATCCAAAGTATGTGAGGTGTAAAAAGAAGGACTTATAAAACGGATCAATTTACAAAGTACTTCAGAGAGAGAGATGGAAGCTCGGAAATCTTAAGCAACTAGGGAAAAAAACAAAAGCAAAAAAAAAAAAAAAAAAAGACAGAGTAAACATAGGAAAGTGATTCAGACACTCATCTCTTCCCATCTAAGAGCAGACCCACCATCCAATTACCACATCCTTGTCTGTAATTGGTTTATATTCCTTGGAATGACTGAAGACGCCTCTCCATTCATAACACACTAAGCAACTATTAATCTTCTTCTCCCACGCGCTCATGCGAGTCTATTGGACGGTTGAGTCCAAAACGCCTCACAATTGTACGCCGCGTAATGTGCAGTGAGGACGCAATGTAGTGCACTAACTGTACAGGTCTAGAAAGAATGCATTAGCTGTGCGGTGTTTAACAGAAGAAGTGAGGCGCACGCGGAACTGCCTTTTACTGCTATTTTTTCTTTACTTCACAACCAAAGAAAGCGTGAAAGTATATATTTATACATGAACGTACACACGCGCGCGCGAAGCAAATCCTTATCCCCAAACCCGTTGCTCTATGTGTGTGTGTGCGCGCGCGCTTGTCCGTGCGCGCACACAAACACGCATCCCATTTACAGCCAAAGACCGCTGAGCAGCCACGCACGCGCTCTGAACTTTAAAGTAGTCCAGAGTGTAATCTGGCCATTATAGGGGATTTCGATCGGAAGGGGAAAAAAGAAGAAGAATAACAACAACCTAAGCAATTCGTGCAATGCGAGGATAGTGTATATTTGCCACAGGACTACACAGACTTTCAGTAAGATGCTAATCCTGTGACGGCACGAGCGGCTTGCGCGCGCTCCACCCGCTTCCAGTGCGCAGGGGATTTCCGTCTACCTGCAGAGACATTCCGGATTAAGAAAGCAGCTCTAATGGCTCTATAACACACTTCAGCCGCGCGCGCGCGTGTGTGTGTCCAGTGAAGCGGCATTGGGAAAGATGATGGGAGAGTGTGTGTGGCGGCGTGTTGTGTCTCTGAGTCTCAGGTTGATGCTTGTTATTCCTGCAGGTCTGCCGGTACGGAGTCAGGGGGACACACAGTCCGATAATACCGTGATGGACAACATAACTGTCCGACAGGGAGAGACTGTCTTCCTCAGGTACGAACTGGGCCTTAATTCCTCTATCTATCTATCTATCTATCTATCTATCTATCTATCTATCTATCTATCTATCTATCTATCTATCTATCTGTCTGTCTGTCTGTCTGTCTGTCTGTCTGTCTGTCTGTCTGTCTGTCTGTCTGTCTGTCCATCTGTCTGTCATCAGTGTTGATCATGTGCTTGTCTCTGGGTCTACTATACTGTACCTTGTCTTAGAACTATTTTTTAATTTTGTCTTAAGATTGTGGCTTCCTGGATCATTTCTTGATCACTGTCTGCTACGTCTTTTTATTATGCAGCTCTGGATGTCTTTTTAGTTGGCATTTGATGCCAGTGGGAGCTAAACTAGGCTAAATGTATTGCAGTTAGACTTGATGAGGTTCAGCAGTGAATCTTTCCCCATCATTAAATGCTGCTGTCTTTTGATCTAGCTAAATACGTTTTGTTTCTTTGTTTAATGTTATTGTGCAATTTTTTTTTTAAGTTCAATTTCTTTTTCAGGGTTCTTACTGTCCAACATGTGTGGCTTACACTGTTTGTAATCAGCATGAGTCCATTAGCATTATACAGTCTTATTGAGATTATACATCATTTATCTACACTATATACAATTACAAGGTAACCAGTATCAGCATAATATTTGCAAATGACCTTATAGTGACGTTGACGACTCCCTTTGTGTCACCCAGTCACATGTTATCTTGTTATCAGTAAGGGGTATTGTACTGTATTAACCTACATCAACACCTTAGAGTGTGACACTGGCTTAGAGGCAAGCACATTACATAGGGTTAGATGAAAGCATGCCACAGGTTAAAGCAAGTGCTATTATGTTTATCCGAACAGAACAAATACAAATATATACTAAATCAACTTGATTTCAACTCCTGGGTCCAAAATGTGTTTCTTTTTTTTTCTCTCTTATTTATTTGTAACCAGTCGCGTGTATGTTCACATCACGATCATAAATAATGATGACCCACATGATTATGCTTATGACTGAAGACATAGGTCAGGCTTTAGCGCCTGCATCATGTGGCATTCATTAATAATGCATTAACATGCAATACCGTTGCCAATTTCATAATCATATGCAATTGCTCAGAATGGACAAATGTTAGCTTCTGACCTTTTAGTTAGGCACAGTTTCAGTTTTGATATTTTCCTCTTAATTACATTTTCACAGCATCACAATGAATATCATCCCATGTATCCCAGAGTTAAACTTTGCTCTCAGATTCTCAGAGACATTTTTTTTTCAGGACAAGACCTTGGACTTACTGTTGATTTTTTTCCAGCATCAAGCTTGATAAATGTCAGCTTAGTCATTTAAGTGTGCCTTTGTATACAGTAAATCACTCTGGAGTCCTGCAACTCATAGTTTTCATGACAAGTCATAATTAAGGGTTGTCACTGTCAGAGGAGCTGCATGTAGTGATGTAGTCTTTCATTTCTTCCTGTCAACAAATCTCTCTCTCTCTCTCTCTCTCTCTCTCTCTCTCTCTCTCTCTCTCTCTCTCTCTCTCTGTGATTTATGTATTTCCTTACTTGGTACATATAGGCCTTTGGTTAACCTTCTCAACAATAACCACAGAAATGCAATTATATTTTTTGGTGTATGTTCTTTTGGGAAATAAATGATCTCAGGAATGGTTCTAAGGTACAATTCATCACAGGATGCTTGCTTTTTGAGTTTAAGGAAGAACCATATCTAGGACCGAATGCATTCGTTGCAGCGAGTCAGTAAAAAACAAAATAGTTGCTTTGCACCAAACATGACACTGAATTATTTAATGTTGCAGTTTCTTCACTTTTAGGTCTGACTCTTATTCACAGTGGAGTTTAAAAATAAATCTGGACATGGTGTCTAGAAAAATACACGTTAAAACCATGCTTTTCCAGCATCTAAGACACGAACAAACTGCACATGGCAACTTGGTTCACTAAACACAACACAAAGCTCTTATCCTATTCAGTTACAGCTTAATTGTATGCATCAGACAGCCTTCTATAGCAAATCTCTTCTAGTTTACCAGTTTGCAGAATATGAAATGGGTGTGATTTATTTATGTATTTGCTGTATACTAGAGGTCTTGGGCTCCACATGCAGCCTTGCTACTGGCAATTTCCTTTTGAGGTCAGCCTCCTGGGTCTCCACATCAAAAACCAGTGAAAAAGATGGCTTCGAAATGGCTATGATGGCTTAGCAAATGCATAAGCAAACAGCTTAGATAGACTGCATTCTTTGTTGTTGTTTCTAGAGAATACTGTTTGCAGTTTAGAGAAAGAGATCCCTTAAAATTCTTTGCCGTCATTTTGATTGCATCTCCCTCCAGTCAATCATCCCTCCCATGTTGACACCTAATATATCTGCTGTCCTTATCAGCGAATTCCAAAGCCTGGGGACTAAATCAAATCCCTGCAATTTCCTCCCAGAGTTTACCTTCAGGCTGCTGCAGCCTCTGTACATCTGTGTAATATTGGAAATGCTGCATTCGATATTTAATAGCGGCTCTAGGTAGAGTCTGTTTGTTAAAAACAGTACAGTAGCTGAGTTTAGACATTTTGACATTTATTTGTTTCTTTATTTGTTTCTTTAACTGACATTATTTAACACATCACCTAAAACGAACATGCCATAAACTTTACATCAGAATTAACACAGTAACGAACTCTTGTCTTAATTTAATTAAAAAAAACAAAAAACAATTAAATAACCAACCAAATAAAATTAATATAAGAATAATTTATTAAGCATGTTTTTCAGGAATGAAGTAAATATTACATCAAAAATACCACACTAAAATATTGTTGCCTTGTGTGTGAGTTTTGATTAAAGGTTTAGTTAAAAGTGGAGTCTCCGTTGTTTGAAAGCCAATGTTGACATTGTTGAAATCACCAAAACAAACACGCCCCTAACCCAAATGGGTCCCACCCCTGTATTGATAGCTCCGCCCACACATACATACGTAACCCAGGCAACTAATAGAAAGAAATGTGTCTTTATCATAGCTGAATGGAAAACAATACGATTGCAGATAAACAAACAAGCAAAAATGACACACAGGCATAATCATGCAAACAGCATATATTAGTTCTGTGTAACAAAGCAAAACCAACGTTACTCAACTATCGAGAAGGAAAAAAGCGACCTCGGCGTCCCATCTCAGGCCTTCCCGCTTCTTCGGTTCTCTCCAGGAAAGCTGATCCTATATTGACATGGGTCCTATTTCTTGCCTTATCGTAAGCCTTTCTTCGCTTTTTTCTTTGTTTTTATCCACCATTTGTCAGTGTTAAAACCGCTTTCAACCCTAACCCTAACTCTGACAAGACACCACCCTTTCTGCTCATTTGCTACACTTTAGTTTTGTTTTTGTTTTGTTTGGCAGCCCAACGCAGTTTTCTAAAGCATTTCTCAAACAACGGAGACCCCACCTTTAAGGTGATGTGTCGTTAAAACTTAACACCATGCTGATTTGACCCTTGTATTAGTCTTAGGGGATTTTCATACATCCTTCTTGTTTTTTGTTTTGTTTTTTTCTTTAATAATTAACCAAGTAAGCCAAATTGACAAGGCTTCCCGGATCAATACTGCCCCACTAAATAAGATCTGTGATTGTTAACTGCTAAAACGGAGTCTGAAAATTATTCACGCTTTATTAATGCTGAAATTTGTGATCTGTTATTTATTTGTTCATTAGTTTGTTAATGAGTTGTAATGCATTTAAATTCTCAGTTTGGAATTTCATGTGCTGATTTTCTGTAAGTGCACAGATTTTAAAGTACTGTTTTATATTAATGTATGAGCTCTAATACATTATTGTTTTTATAGTAACAGCTCAGTGATGGGGGGTTTGTATGGTATACAATACAATATACTCTCCATATAAAATATTACAACAACTACTACTACTAATAATAGCAACTGAACAATATTTCTTTGCATTGTTTATAAGATGTTGTGGAGATTTTGGTTAAGAGATGTTTATTTCATGTTTATGGAATGGAAGGAAGTTTCCTTGCACTTTCTGTTGCTCAGTTACATAATAAACTGTTTTGTTGTTGTTGTTGTTGTCTTATAGTCTTGTTAACTTCAAGACATGTAGAGACTGTGTGTGGCTGCTGTAACATAAGTAATAAGAGGACGTGATAATGTTGTTGATGTAATGTTGTTGGATCATTTTATAGAATCTAAAACGAACCAACAGTGTAGAAAACGTAGGTAGACCAGAAGAATACGTGCTCATCCTGCTCATGTTATCAGTGCCACTCACTTAAAAATAAAAGTATTTATTGCTCTGTTATTCTCAGAGCTATCTTTTAGGCAGTAGAACTGTTCAAACTAGCAGCTAGGGCTTTCTGTCCTCAGGCTTTAATCTGATGATTTACTGAGGTTATGTGTTAATGAGGGACTGTTTTAAACCATGCTACTGAGAATCCACTTGCAGTAGACCCACTTATTGTAGATTGTTGAGTGGATTTCGTTAGACCCTTACTGAATGATCTGTGTGTTGGGTAGAGAAGTGTGGAGGGTTCTCAAAAGCCTAACACTTAAGAAGAAAAAAACAACAACAACAACAACAACAGGAAAACACCCAGCTGATAAGATGAAGAGGGTGTTCATTTGTATTTTTTTTTTTTGGCGGAAAGCTGTTCAGCTTTCTCTGTTTATTTCCCCCTCCTCTCAACTTCTTTCTTTCTCTCTCTCTCGCCCTCCCTTTCTGTCTCATCCTGTCTTTCCCACCACCACATGTTATCGGCTAAGTAGATTACTTGACAGGAAACTGATGAATACGTATCAGCTATTTGTACTCACTAACATCTAATGACTTTATAGCCACCAGCACAGTTTCAGAGCCAGACAGCGGGTTAGTGTGACGACGGAACAGCAATCCACCTAATCTGGATCTGCATGTTTTCAAATGAATCTCCATTACTCGAATAGAAACATGATTTATTTGTGCTTGTTTCCGGCCATAAGCAGAGGAAATGGTGATGGCTTGTGGGATCTGGCGAGTATTACGGACAGCTGCTCATCATGGCCGCAGTGTCACAGGGTAATGACATAGGCACAAATGCCACATCTCTGTGCCTCCGGCCAGCTGCCTGCTCCAAAGCATGCAATTGACACTGAGACTTCTTAACAAAAAAAAGAAGACAGGGCTAGAGATTATGTTTATGTGTGTGTGAAGGCACTTAGCGACATTAGCTTTTCTAAAAGCGCCTCATGCATGTTTACATCACAAAAACACTGAAGCCACAACAAGCGATTCGAGCAAAATCATGAAAGTCCTTTTTCTTTATAATTAAATAAATCAATACTCAAGCAGCAAGCACATTTTTGCTATCCCTTACTTCTGTTTTAATATGATTAAATGTTCACTAAATAAAAAGCAGTGTCCCGTATTGATTTTTCTCGGCGAAGAGGCGACTAGACTGCATTGTGCTCAGCATATGCCCTATATTCACACCAGCCTTTTAAGTAATCTTGCCCCTTGTTGAGGATCAGTAGAGGAGCGGGGTTTCAATCGAGCGTGCACTCATCAAGTTTGGAATAATTCTCTTATAGCATGCATAATTGAAAAGTCTGGCAGCACTTATTGTGAGGACGGGAAAATATTGACAAACCACTTGTCTGATGATGTGTGTTCGCATCAGGGGACTAGACAGTTTAAACAATAATGACAAACTACTGTCTGCACACAGAGTGCTAGAAAAACACCTCCTCCTTTACACTATTAACCTCCGTGCTCTTCCAGTCTATTCCCAAGTTTCTGATTTGTTTTTGTGCGAAGTTTCGTATCTCCGTGCGTACATACTTTAAATCGTTCAAAGCTCTTGTAAGAAATAGCAGCTGGTCTGTTGTAAATATTACAGCAAATATCTGGCAGCTGCACTAAATTATTAATCTTACTGTGTGTCAATGTTTAGATTAAAGCTGACCAGTTATAAGGATAGTGTGGTTGTGTAGTGAGTAGTGTTATAGCTGAGTTAAAGAAGAGACATTGGTCGTGGGAACATTGTTTTGAAATGTTTTCTTGTCATTATTATAACGTTATTTATAGCTTACAAAAATGTCTAGTTTTCTTATGGTCTCGTACAACATCTATTTTTTTACCACATTCTTTTAATCTTTAAAAATATATTAGTAATATTCAGGTGGGGGGCACGGTGGCTTAGTGGTTAGCACGTTCATCTCACACCTCCAGGGTTGGGGGTTCGATTCCCGCCTCCGCCTTGTGTGTGTGCAGAGTTTGCATGTTCTCCCTGTGCCTCGGGGGTTTCCTCCGGGTACTCCGGTTTCCTCCCCCGGTCCAAAGACATGCATGGTATGTTGACTGGCATCTCTGGAAAATTGTCGATAGTGTGTGAGTGTGTGAGTGAATGAGAGTGTGTGTGTGTGTGTGTCCTGTGATGGGTTGGCACTCCGTCCAGGTGTGTATCCTGCCTTGATGCCCGATGACGCCTGAGATGACGGCTTCCCGTGACCCAAGAAGTTCGGATAAGCGGTAGAAAATGAATGAATATATGAATTAATGAATATTCAAATGCATCTCAATAAATTCACATGTCGTGGAAAAGTTACTTTATTTCAGTAATTCAACTCAAATAGTGAAACTTGTGTATTATATAAATTCATTACACACAGACCGACGTAGTTTAAGTCTTTGGTACTTTTAATTCTGATGATTTTGGCTTACATTTAACAAAAACCCACAAATTCACAAAATAATAATCTAAAAATTTAAAATAATTTAGAAGACCAATAAAAAAAGCTGCTGGACTTGAAGCAACTTGTGGTGTGAGCTTCTCCACCCTTCCTCTAGACTCTTGGACCTTGGTTTCCAAATGAAATACACAACTTGCTCTTATCTGAAAATAAGACTTTGGACCACTGGGCAACAGTCCAGTTCTTCTTCTCCTTAGCCCAGCTAAGACACCTCTGACGTTGTCTGTGGTTCAGGATTGACTTAACAAGAGCAATATGACACCTGTAGCCAAGTTCCTTGACACGTCTGTGTGTGGTGGCTCTTGATGACTTGATCCCAGCCTCAGTCCATTCCTTGTGAATTTCACCCAAATTCTTAATGGATTTTGCTTGACGAGCCTCTCAATGCTGCGGTTCTCTCGAGTTGGTTGTGTATCTTATTTCTTCCACACTTTTTCCTTCCACTCAACTGTCTGTAAACATGCTTGGATACCGCACTCCGTGAACAGCCAGCTACTTTGCAATGAATGTTTGTGCCTTACCCTCCTTGTGAAGGGTGTCAACGATTGTCTTCTGGACAACTGTCAGATAAGCAGTCTTCCCTATGATTGTGCAGCCTAGTGAACCAAACCGAGAGACCATATTGATGGCTCCTGAATCCTTTGTAGGTGTTTTTAGTTGATTAGCTGATTGGCATTTTTATAACATTTCATAAAGAATTTTCCAAGAACATATTGGTTTAACGTTTGCATAAGCTTTACAAAGCAGTAGTGAAAGTTATGGCAAGGTTCTCTGTTCTGTGGGTGACTTACCAAGCACCCATGGTAGTCTCCTTTAAAGGGGATGTGGTACTGTAGCTCAGTGGTTAAGGTGTTGGACTACTGATTGTTGGGCTACTGATATACTGTCTGATATATAGCATGAATTTAATAAATGATCTAAGCACAGTCTAAACACAACATCAGTTAAAGCTTAACAGCTTGTAGGTTTGACCCTAAGCTCAGGTGATTGTCTGCGTGGAATTAAATACGCTCTCCATATGTTCTATGGTCTTCTCCCAAAACTGTGCTCACGGGTGGAATAGGTACGACGTGTGTGCATGGTCCTGGCCATATTTAATCAGCATAGGTACCAGACTGTTAAGTGTGTTACACATACTGTATATCAATGCTTCTATAAAATTCAAAACATCCAATGCTTTCAAAAGCCTGTTAATTACATATAATACAGACCATTATAAATAATAATTATAATTATAAATGTCTTTGCAATTCAGTTCCTGTCAACTATATTATAGGCACAGTGTAATAATCTTCTACTTCTGCCATTTTAGACTGAAAATTATACTGTAAATGAGAGACTACTTGATAAGGAATACGGTAATGAGAACTGTTACTGAAATTCACAAACTTTAGAAAAAGACATAATGTATATAGAAAAGAAACTGAATAATACTTCAAAGACCAAAACACATTCAGCTAGTATGCTTCAGTGAGGAATGTGACAGGGATTATTGTGTTTGCAGAACAGTGTGTGTGTGTGTGTGTGTGTGTGTGTGTGTGTGTGTGTGTGTGTGTGTGTGTGTGTGTGTGTGTGTTTGGAAATAGATACCACAAACAAGTTCTTGTGTTTTGTGGGTCTACCAGATGGCAGGTCTAGAGTAAGTGCAAACGGAAAAAAACGTGCTTACGTTTTTTAATTTAGATTTTTTTTAAAAACTTGTCATTAAAACTTTTTACCTAATTATCTTACCTTGTCGTTCTCAATCTAGAATGCGACGAACCTAACGGTCTTGATGTTTGACGCTTGTTAGGAATGAGAGGTATGATCGCGGAGTTGAAATGGTGCTGCTGGACTGTGGTATTATGGTATTATGTATTGTTTTCTGAACCTTTCCACGTCGGTTGTGGGGACATTGTTTGGAAATGTTTTCCTTTCATTATTATAAGGTTATTTAAAGCTTTCAAAAATGTCTTGTACAACATCTATATTTTTTAGTATGTATTTTTACTACTCTAAGAATGTTTTCTCTCAACATCACGAGAACGTATACTGAATATTCATAATGTTAGAAGAACGTTTCATAAACGATATTCCAAGACCATATCGTTTTAACATTTATAAAACGTTTACAAAGCAGTAGTGAACGTTGTGACATGTTCTGTGATGTTCTGAGACCTGTGGGCTCCTGGATTACACCCTGAGTCATTTCTTAATAAGAGATTTATCACCTGGATGCACTAAAGAGAGAATGTGAAGCTACCTGTACTCAAGCCGGTCTTAGTCATTTAGTCACTCAGCGTATTTTCAGCTAGGATTCAGTGAGTGAACAGTAAGTGAGCAGTGTGTGTGTGTGTGTGTGTGTGTGTGTGTGTGTGTGTGTGTGTGTGTGTGTGTGTGTGTGTGTGTAATCTCAGGCAGGTGTGCTGCTCATCAGTGCTGGCCTGTTAAGAGCTGCTGTACTGCAGCCGACTTTTTAAATGAGAAAGTAACTGTGCATCAGCCACACACACACACACACACACACACACACACACACACACACACACACACACACACAATCTCTGTATCAAACACTCTTGCATGTACTCACTCATGCTGAACATTTAGAGTATTTTACATAGGATGATCGATTTCTCTTAATTTAATCTAAGTGAAAAAAAAACGAGTTGCTTAAAAACAAGTTCATACTAACACAGACAACACTAACATTCACTCTAGTGGCTATCTGGCAAAAAAAAATTAAAAAATCTTATTATGTTTTATTTTAGGCTGCATCAGACATTTTTATTCAGTTGAAACCAATACATTACTTCATCACCATACAGTAAGTCTGATATAAAGTGGCTCAGGATTCTGTTGGCTTTAGTGGTTGATGATAAAGGCTTCAAATGTTAGATGCTGATGAACAAGCACTCGGTGCATCTCAGACAGTAGGAATAGGCTTGATATCACCATTTACCTTGAAGATAAAAACTTTTGTGTGAACCTTTTTCTGAATTTATTGCTCCTAGTGGGCTAGATAAAAACCTGCCCTGTGTATCTGTCTTCCATTTTTTTTGGCCATTGGTAAGAAAGTTTAAAATTGTAAGTGCACAAGAAGAGTGAGTGAGAATTTAATTACTCAATAAGAGTATCTTTCTTTCTTTTTTTTATATTTATTATATTTTTCTTTTTTCTTATATTTTATATATATATATATATATATATATATATATATATATATATATATATATATATATATATATATATATATATATTTAGACAGGTTAAGAAGGGTGTATTTTAAACACCAGTTTAAACCATTTTTTTTTTCTTCTGAGCACGTTCTTTTTTTTTTTGTCTCCAAAGTACATTTTTGAAGTGTACAGTATTTGCTTGTGGCTACAGTGATGTTACACTCGTGTTCACTCCCCATGTTATGGTGATGATGATATATACATGATGGTTTTTGGGGTGACTAATTTGTTGCCTGTCCTCGACATGCTAATCTTGCCTTTACATGTTTAACAAAGGACTGGTTTTTTTTTTTTTTTGGCCGTGTCAGTTGTGTAAAATCCATCAGTTCCGATATTTCCGCTGTTGAATCTTTCAGGCAGCAGCTCCTCCGCCTTGCCAGCCATGCTTCCATGTTGTCAAATAAAAGGAGAAAAGACAAAGCTAGAGGAGTGAGTCGCAGCTGTACATACTCAGCATGAATCAGATTTTAGCTGAGAACTGCTTACTGGTATAAAGCTGATTAAAAAAACACCTCATTAATACACTAAAATGAATCCATGGGATTAAGCAATAAGATGCGCTATGTCTGAAGTACAGGACAGTAGTGAGCAGGGCTTAGTGAAGCTGTGGGTCTGCATCAGCCCAGTCTTGTATATCATGACTACTGTCTGTCTCTCAGCCTTGTTGCCATGTTCCTCGATTCCCCGCCTGTGCTTTGCTGTGATTCTTGCTCTCCTCTTATGCTTCGCCATGCTCCTTGCCTACCCATTGAGCCAGGCTGCTCCTTTCGCTCCTTCTGGGTTTTTGCCGGGATCAGGATTTCCAAGGATTTTGGGGTAGGGTCCCAGATTGGCGCGTCGAGAGCTATGCTTCGAGGGGATTACTGTCAGGACTCTGCTTGGACATTCTCTGCCGGAACATTAGGGGGTGCACTGGCAGCGTGTTATCACGTGTTTTGCGCGTGTGGACCCACCTGGTCCTAATTGGTTAATTATGATGCCTATTTACTTCCTCCATGTTGCATGTGGCTTTTCAGAGTCCTCATCTTCTTTTCTTGTCTGTGTTGGTTTATGTTACCTGCTTGTTTTATGCTCACTTTGGCCACTGCTGCTTTGTGAAAACGTCATGTTTCAATGCTTCCCTCTAGTTCATAACTAATGAAACACAAGTTTGTATCAAACTGCATCTGATATAAATAAAGCAGACTGAAGGTGTAGCTTTATAAAGTCTGGCTCTGGCATTGCGGCTTTGTCTTTCTACTCTGTCTGCCTTCATTATTGCTGACGGCTTATTGCTTTAGTTCAGTTTATATCTATTCTAATATTCATTGGTGAAGAATGTTAGGATAATGATATCACCTTTTTATTTATTTTAATGTCAAATATTTTCGATCCCTTAGCAGTATTTCACGAGAAAATATTTCATAATTATATTTCAGTATTTCAGAAATGAAAATATAGAGCCCTGATCGATTGATTAATGTTTTGTGTGTACTAGCATGTGCAAGCTTGATTTAATGTCCAGGACTCTCAAGGATTCTGTCAAATTAGCAAAATAGCATGATTTAATTTTGTTCTATTTTCTATTTTTAACATACAGCACAGTATAATTTACTAAACTTGATGGTTTTGGCCGGTTTAAGATAAAAAAAATATATAATTTAATAGGTAATCTAGATGTCTATAGATTATGTCTTACCATCTCTAAACAATAAAGAATATAATCTTATAATGCTGAATATTAGCATGAGAGAGTTCAGTCTCTCCAGGAGTTTTAGGGGCAAAACTGCTTGTTTTTTTATTTTTGTGTTTTATTTTATTTTTTGCAGAATTTTTATTTATTTATTTATTTATTTATTTATTTATTTATTTATTTATTTATTTATTTATTTATTTTTAAATCACCTCTGTCAAGCTCAGTGTTCTTTTTTTTTTTTACTTGTGATCTTAATAATTCAGGACCTCACTTATGACAATGTGAGCAAAATCCACGAACGTTTAACCTTTCAAGAATGTGTGTGTGCAAATTTGCATATAATTGCAGATAAAAATGATGGATCAGTCTAGATTTTAGTCTGTCAAAAGGTGCATCACTCGTGGCTACGGAGGCGGTGAAATGACTTTTGATCATTGGATTGGAAAATCAATTAGGGAATACTGAATGGTGCAACATTCCGGGTTTTCAGTTGGTTGCCTAGCTGACACTTGCACCTACACACACTGTGTTTTTTTCACACAGACATAGATACTCTCACCGTCTCACAGTCTGTTTTACAGTTACAGAGGTTGCAGTGAGCTAAATATTTATAGCACGCTGCATTAAACATCTCTCACTGACCGAGGGGACATGCGGAATAAACAGCCGCACTGATTAGGACAACTGTAGGTAGTTTTATTAGTCCATTAACCAGCCAGCAAACATTTCGTCAGTCAAATAGCCCCATTCAACACCCTGCTGTTCACTCCTTACCCTCCAATACTGCAGGATAATCAATGTTAACCATAGATGTGGGCCATCAGCACTGGCTCATGGTCATTGGGTAAAATGAGCGCGCTCCCAAGGCTCGCCTATTTATAGGCCTGCCTGATGCCAATAGTTGCAGGATTGAAAGTAATTTACACAAGGAGTTGTTGATTTCTCTGGGGACGACTTCCATTGTTAACACAGGGAGAGAGCTGGTGATGTGTCTGACGTGAGGCAATCAGACAGTAGTTTGGCCTTATTAGCTCACACTAAATCACATTTAGCATTGTGGTAAGATGTGGAGGGGCATCGGGATTCCTGCAGGCACCGGACTACAATAACGCTGCGGCACCACAAGACTATTAAAAACCTACTGTCACGGACGCCGGAATAAAACAGACCCAAATGCAGGATAGCTAAAAGAAAACATGGTTTATCAACTAAAAAATACGAAACAGGACAAAGACAACACCAGACAGGACTAGAACAAAGACAACAGAGGATTCCGCGCTGCTCAAAGCAACGAGGATCAACTAAATACTAATAACAATCATACACATAAGGAACAGGTGTGCAGAGGCGGGGAGGAAGAGACAACTGCGGGGCAGATACGTGACACCAAACAAACAAAAGCACGTGGTCTGTGCTGAGTCCTGACACCTACAATAATGAATTTAGACAACTATATTTCAATAGCGTCTAAAGGAAAGATTTATACAAATCCTCTAGTTAACTATACAGTTTAGCGCAAAGTGCCATCAAAATTCTAGACAATTTGCCTTTTTCCATCAACAATATCATTACCCATTAGCAGTGAAAGGTAATGCCACTATCTGTATTTTTATCTTTATCCGTTTGGTGCTGTTTGGTGAACTGTTTGGTGAACTGTTTGGTGAACTGTTTGGTGAACTGTTTGGTGAACTGTTTGGTGTGCTGTTTGGTGAACTGTTTGGTGAACTGTTTGGTGCTGTTTGGTGAACTGTTTGGTGCTGTTTGGTGAACTGTTTGGTGAACTGTTTGGTGCTGTTTGGTGAACTGTTTGGTGAACTGTTTGGTGCTGTTTGGTGCTGTTTGGTGAACTGTTTGGTGAACTGTTTGGTGAACTGTTTGGTGCTGTTTGGTGAACTGTTTGGTGAACTGTTTGGTGCTGTTTGGTGAACTGTTTGGTGAACTGTTTGGTGCTGTTTGGTGAACTGTTTGGTGCTGTTTGGTGCTGTTTGGTGAACTGTTTGGTGCTGTTTTGGTGAACTGTTTGGTGCTGTTTTGGTGAACTGTTTGGTGCTGTTTGGTGAACTGTTTGGTGAACTGTTTGGTGAACTGTTTGGTGCTGTTTGGTGAACTGTTTGGTGTGCTGTTTGGTGAACTGTTTGGTGAACTGTTTGGTGCTGTTTGGTGAACTGTTTGGTGCTGTTTGGTGAACTGTTTGGTGAACTGTTTGGTGAACTGTTTGGTGCTGTTTGGTGAGCTGTTTGGTGAACTGTTTGGTGCTGTTTGGTGAACTGTTTGGTGCTGTTTTGGTGAACTGTTTGGTGAACTGTTTGGTGAACTGTTTGGTGAACTGTTTGGTGTGCTGTTTGGTGTGCTGTTTGGTGAACTGTTTGGTGCTGTTTGGTGAACTGTTTGGTGCTGTTTGGTGAACTGTTTGGTGAACTGTTTGGTGCTGTTTGGTGAACTGTTTGGTGAACTGTTTGGTGCTGTTTGGTGCTGTTTGGTGAACTGTTTGGTGCTGTTTGGTGCTGTTTGGTGCTGTTTGGTGAACTGTTTGGTGAACTGTTTGGTGCTGTTTGGTGAACTGTTTGGTGCTGTTTGGTGCTGTTTGGTGAACTGTTTGGTGCTGTTTTGGTGAACTGTTTGGTGCTGTTTTGGTGAACTGTTTGGTGCTGTTTTGGTGAACTGTTTGGTGCTGTTTGGTGCTGTTTGGTGAACTGTTTGGTGAACTGTTTGGTGCTGTTTGGTGAACTGTTTGGTGCTGTTTGGTGCTGTTTGGTGCTGTTTTGGTGAACTGTTTGGTGCTGTTTTGGTGAACTGTTTGGTGCTGTTTGGTGAACTGTTTGGTGCTGTTTGGTGAACTGTTTGGTGCTGTTTGGTGAACTGTTTGGTGAACTGTTTGGTGCTGTTTGGTGAACTGTTTGGTGCTGGTTTGGTGAACTGTTTGGTGAACTGTTTGGTGAACTGTTTGGTGAACTGTTTTGTGCTGTTTGGTGAACTGTTTGGTGAACTGTTTGGTGAACTGTTTGGTGTGCTGTTTGGTGAACTGTTTGGTGTGCTGTTTGGTGAACTGTTTGGTGCTGTTTGGTGAACTGTTTGGTGCTGTTTGGTGAACTGTTTGGTGCTGTTTGGTGAACTGTTTGGTGCTGTTTGGTGAACTGTTTGGTGAACTCTATCACTGTGCCCTAAGAAGCACCGGAAGTACTAAAAAAATAAAGAACAACCCAGATTCCAACATTATCATCATGGGCTTTGAATTCTGACTAAAGACACGTCCTCAACCTAAGCTACATTAGAGATTTGCCTGGGGCAAGTTAACCAGTACACACTACAATGTATAGCAATCTCTCTCTCTCTCTCTCTCTCTCTCTCTCTATATATATATATATATATATATATATTGTTTTTGAGGAAGAATACCATAGCTATCAACTTTAAACTAGTAACAATTATGTTTTATGACTAATAAAATGTGAAGGTTGTGTCAGGACGGGTGTAAAGCCTGTGCCAAATTAAAATTCGCAGACTATATAACAGGGATCAGTCCAAAGAAGAAGAAGTGCAAGAACAACAACATGTTTTATGACTACTAAATCAAATGACTGCTTTATTTAACAGAAGATTCATTGAAATATTTCTGCAGTTTCAGTTAAAGACCTTACAGAGTGTTAATAGTATGACTGAATTCATGTCAGTTTCTCTTTCACTGCTGCCCTATATATTGCTCTATATACAGATCATATAGTAGGTAGTGAATGAGGGTGCAGCTGGTCTTATTTTAGCCCAGGTCTGTCCTGATTTGGCCCTTAATTATTAGTCACTTTTTTATATACTCTAGTGAGTTGTATATCTTGTGTATTAAGACAATAGCGGTATGTTCACGATGTACTAATTCTAGCTTTGGGCTGCTGATTAGAAAGTGGTGAGTTTAAATCTCAGCATTGCCATGCTGCCACTGTCGGGTCCTCAACCTTCAACTGCTCAGTTGTGTTCTGTGACAATCTGAACTTTTCATTAATACTAGGAAAGATGTTTTTTTTTAGGAAAATGGATGAATGGTTCTGCTCGGCTCTGGATACACTTGGCTCTGGCCCCACTTTTCTGTGTCTTTTCTTTTTTTTGCAGATTTTCTCTACTCAACCGTGCAGTATACATGTTGTGTCATGAACCCTGGCTCAGGCATAACTTCTTTGGACATGACAGTTAAATCAGAAAGTTTTTTAAATGCCACTATCCATTACAGATCTCCGTAGCTATTTTTTATCCACCTCTTCACTTGCTCAAGCACTACAAACACTTCAATCCTTACTTATATGTACTAAGACTTATTTGCAGATAGAATGACAGCATCCTTCAGAAAAAAAATAAATAAATCTGGGAATATTTTTTATTTGTATTTCAGACATTGAGTAAAGCCAGAGCTTATGCTCCCTATATTACAGGAAACATATGCACATACATATAAAAATTTCCAGAGAACGTTCTTTAAAGATTTCTCCTTTTTTTTTAGTGGAGTTACACTTCAGGAGCAATAATGTAACATTAATAACATCTCAGGGAGCATTGGTGGTTGTTGCCATGGTAACACTGAAGTTAGTCAGCAAGATGAAGAAGTAATTTAGAATGATGTTTTTTTACTTTGGAAAGTTCACAACCCCAAAGGAATAAACAAATTCCTTAAATATTAACTAGCACAAACTGGGCTCACGCCTGTAATCATATGATCAGACAGACAAGCAGACAATCTTGCTTGTACTTGTGTGTTTAAACACATACGTACAGTCATAAATGCTTGCTTAATTACTTACTTGCTAACTTACTTTATTACTTACGTACTAACTTACTTGTCATTCTGCTATCTTAATTTCATACATCCATACTTGCTTACTTACTGATACTGTACTGTATATTCAGACACCAGCTTGCTTTCATACATACATACATACATACATACATACATACATACATGTTTATTTACTTGCTAATTGATCTTGTGTACTTGCTTATGTGCCTTGACCTACTGTGTCTACAAACGTATGTGGACACCTGTCTATAAACCTTTACAGAATTTGGCAAACAGAGCAACTTACATTTATATACCTGAGGGTTAAGGGTATTGGTCAAGGGCCCAACAGTAACAGTACAGTAGCCCTGGGATTTGAACTCACAACTTTCTGATCAGAAGTCAGACACCTTAACCACTGAACTATCACATAATATCAGTTTGTTATTCTTTTCCAAACAATGCTGGAACCAAGCTGCCACTCATGGAACCCTGAGCGAAGCCCTTCAACCTCAGTTGTGTAAGATGAGATAAAAATGTAAGTCGCTCTGGATAAGGGTGTCAAATGCCATAAATGCAAATGTAGCCTTACTTTGTATGATGTAGCATTTCGATTTTCCCCTGACTGGATCTAATCTTGCAGCATGTTCACAAAGGCAAGCTCCATAAAGACAGTTTGCCAAGTCTGGAGTGGAAGAACTCAAGTGTCCTGCATAGAGCGCTGACCTCAACCCCACTGAACATGTTTGGGATGAATTCAAACACCAGTGGTCTTCACTCAGAGCCAACATCAGAGTCTGACCTCACTATTGCTCTTATGACCACAAATCACAGACTTCAGAATTTCCTCGAAAGGCTTCCCAGAAGAGTGGAGGTTATTTTAGCAGCAAAGGGTGGATTAAGTCTGGAATGGGATGACAACCACAATGGTTAGGTCTCCACAAACCTTTGACAAATATAGCGTACCTTATTGTTTGCCTGCTTCCTATTTATGTCCCTGATGCAATGATACATGATGAACTGTTTAATGAAATAATCAAAGAAATATACTCCAATGTCAAAGAATTACACTAGGTGAGTTGTACAGCAGGGGGGCACGGTGGCTTAGTGGTTAGCACGTTTGCCTCACACCTCCAGGGTTGGGGGTTCGAGTCCCGCCTCCGCCTTGTATGTGTGGAGTTTGCATGTTCTCCCCGTGCCTCGGGGGTTTCCTCCGGGTACTCCGGTTTCCTCCCCCGGTCCAAAGACATGCATGGAAGCTTGATTGGCATCTCTGGAAAAATTGTCCGTAGTGTGTGAGTGAATGAGAGTGTGTGTGTGCCCTGCAATGGGTTGGCACTCTGTCCAGGGTGTATCCTGCCTTGAGCCTGAGATAGACACAGGCTCCCCGTGACCCGACAAGTTCGGATAAGCTGTAGAAAATGAATGAATGAATGAATGAATGAAAATAAAAATCCCCCCATAGCCACTGAATAAAGGAGGCCCCTCTTCCTGAAATTAGAAAAGCACAAGCAAACCCCCTGCAACTCAGACAGGAAATTTACCCAAATACATCAAGCCCTTCTTAGAGTAAGTAAACAAACAACCACAGTAAGTATATTACAGTGATTTGTGCTTAAAAAACATGGCCAGCGATTAGCGACGCCTGAGATACAGTAGGCACAGGCTCCCCGTGGCCCAAGAAGTTCGGATAAGCGGTAGAAAATGAATGAATGAATGAGTTGTACAGCCTGATAGCAGTTAACAATAACGACATCCTACAGCTGGGATCATCAAGTGGCAGAACAAGCAAACTATGATAACAGAAATAAATACACAGAACTGTAAACCCAAGCAGAACTGATTAACATATGAATAAAAATGGCTGTAGTTCACAATCAGAAGATTTTTAAACATCACAAATTCTAGATCCTCAGTTTCTACCAGTCTCATGCATTTATGTATTTATGAATGTTTGATTTCTTAGATTTTATTTATTTATTCTGATTTTATTTTCATTCACCCATTCTGGTCTGATTAGTGAAGTGAAGATAAATAGGGAATGTTTAACAAAGACAATTAATTTGAGAAGCCTGCGTTTATTTTTCTGTTCAAGACCAAAACTTGAGTCTTTGGCACTAATCAAAAGTAACATGAAGCACTTGAGCGCAACAAAACACAACCACTTCAAATCAATGTGTCTTATTTATAACTGTTAAATAACCACTAGTGGTTAACTAATTAAGAGGTAATCATTCGGAACATTCAGCCTTTTTTTTTTAATTTTTATTCAGGCCTTAATAAGTAAGTACCTCTGAGAAGCTGGACCTTTTAGTTGAACATGTCTGCTGTATTGTCCCTTTGTTATACAGTACAGTACTGTAATGACCACCACTTAACTGTCATTGCTTTACTTGACATGCTTTAGTTGGGGTGAATATAATGTTATTGGCAGGACAAAAGAGTTAAAGAGTTTATGTGTGTCGCACACGCTAATTGAAGGTTCTCAGAAAAAAATGTTTGGACATTGGACAATGTTTGGACATTTTTTTTTGAGTATCTTTTTGTCGAGCATAGCGAGGAATGTAATGTAATGTTGTAACGTAATGTTGTATTTCATAATGGATTCAAGCCAATTCAAAAGTCATGAAGTTTTTTATTGTCATCTCATCCATATATCGCTGGTGCAGTACGTGGAGAAATTTAATAATGTTCCTCCAGGACCTTGCTATATAAAGACAAAGTTACATAATACAAAAAATGATTTCATAGTTGTGAACTTATTTACAGTAGGCATAATAACTTATTTTGGCTCAAGTGATTAATGACCTGGGTTGTTGATCAGAAGGTTGGGGCTCAAGTCTTAGCACCACCAAGCTGCCACTTTTGGGCAATTGAGCAAGGCCCTTTACCCTGTCTGCTCCAGAGCAGTTTTAAAGCTGCCCCTGCGCTCTGACCCCAGCATCCTCAGTCTGTATATGTGAAGAAAAGTTTTCCACTGTGCTGTAATGCATATGTGGCTTCTGTGCCCCAATTTTAATTCAGTAATGCAACTAATACTAATAATTCTGTGCCTGCTAAAATCTTAGTATCTTGTGCTGTGAGTGTTTATATCACGCTGTGAATGTGCATTATTTCAGAGTTTAAATCATTGATGAATTTACATGTATTTGTTCATTGTTCTTTGTCTTTCCGAGTAGTTAAATGAAAACCTGTGCAACTTGGGACTTTTTTTTATTCAGTATAAACAAATAATTAGACTTATATTATTGCCGCAAGTCTGATACAAAACGAGTCAGGACACTGTAGGCTTTTAGTGTGAGCTCGACTGTTGAGATACCCTTACACAGAATTTTACTGGTTGAAGATTACAGATTAAAATGTTAAATCCTTATGCACTAATAAGCACTCAGGGCATCTCAGAGAGCACAACTTTTGTGTAGAAAAGTTGTGTTTTTATTTTTCTGGATCTTTTCTATGTTTATATTGCCCCTAGTAGCCTAGGTAAAAACAAATACACTATACTTATGAAAAGCTACATACTCCTGCTTTCCTATATAAGAACCTAAATTAAAAATAGAATGAATGGAAATATGAAGAAATAAGAATACTATGAAAAATAGAATTCGATGTGCAGTTTGTGCTACATGTGGTAACATTACAAAATGTGCAAATAATACAGATTTCAAAAGTAAAGTTACATGTAGTAGCAGTAAAACTGACTCCTGTAGGATCTGTAAAGTGTACATGGCTATATTGAGGAGCCTGATGGCCTGAGGGAAGAAGCTCTTCCTGAGCTTCTCAGTTTTAGCCATTAGAATAAGTTGAGTTCATGGCATCAAGATTGCGAGCTGAATAAAACAAAAAGCACTTGTCAGAAACTCTCAGTGTCTCGCTTTCGATGCCAAGGGCCCGCTACAGTTACAGCCTTTTTTGGACCAGGCTTTTACTGAAGGTAATCCTCATATTGACGAGAACACCATAAAGGGGTCAATATCAGCAGCGATCGTCAATAAACGCACCACTATTCTCTCCAACTCCAGGTCTAGTGATCTAGGTTTGTCTCAATGAGCTGATTCTCTATTTTTTTTATTGCATCAGTTTGCACATCTCTGAATAGAAAATGACTCTGGATTTGTGAAGTATCACTGTGTTATATTGTAGTTATGCAGCACAGTTTCTGTGCTTTCTGTCAGCTGTGCTCTTGATATTTTGAACTTTTAATTGTGTTTATGCTTTAGGGTTAGGGTTAGGGTTAAGATTATTCTGTGCTGCTATTTGAGCTGCCTGCTTCTCCTTCGATCCGTGCTGCCTAAACATTTGCTGTTTGTTGGATGAGCAGAAATAAATCTCAGTGCATATTTTCTAAACCAGAATGATCCAAAAAGGTTCTCCCACACCACCCCATATACTGTACCCCATAATACAGTATCTCTTTTCACTGGCTTTCTGGTAGCTTCCAGTAGATTTAAAATACTGATGCTTTCCTACAACGGTACACTTAGTAC
Organism: Tachysurus fulvidraco; assembly: GCF_022655615.1. NCBI lineage: Eukaryota > Metazoa > Chordata > Actinopteri > Siluriformes > Bagridae > Tachysurus > Tachysurus fulvidraco. The sequence continues at coordinate 11,018,201 of NC_062537.1, read as the reverse complement.
CAGCACCTACTGACCTCAAAGCATTTATCACTCTCTGCCCTGAACCACACTCTCTTCAATCTTCTAGCTGTGCTCGACTGATCCCACCGACTCTCACGGTACGATGAAGGTGTGCATCATGAACTTCGCTGCTGGTCTTCAGTTGTCTTTGATTTCTAAAGACCTACCACTTTTTGAAGTACTTCAACTAGCTCTTAAAAACTAAATATAAACAGAATTAAACATGGCTTTTTTTGCTTTTCTTGCTATACAGTATTTCGTCTGTATGGATTTTGTAGTCAGTGATTTAGTGAATCAATATCGATTTATTCATTTATAAAGACTTCAAAAGCACTTCTGTGAGTCGCTCTAGATAAGTGCGTCTGCCAAATGCCGTAAATGTAAAGGTACGTTCTACCTCCTCCCCTTTCCAAATGTCACGACAACCGAGTATCTTATAAAGTCCTAAATTGTCAGTAAGCTTCAGTTGTCAGGAGCAACAGACAGAAAGAAAAGCTCTGACACAGATGTTGCTTTTCCTCCAGAGTTTTGTATGTGCAGAAGTAGGACACTATTTGGAACATAAATCTCATAAGGATACACAACTTTCTCATCTCTGCTGTTTTTTTTATTATTATTTTTTTTTTTACAATTTACTCTGGATGCAAAATGTGATCCAGATTTCCAGCTGAGCACATTTTACAGCATCTGGACACAAATTCATTTAGTCTCTAAAGTGTCACCTGCGTCACTGAGCTTGATATCTAACACAATATTTTTATCAATTTAGGGATGATGGGAAGATGTAGCACCTCAGGGGCCTAAAAAGCACACCACTTAATTCTGACTGGGATCAGAATCTTCATGTCATGGCTTCAAGTCAGAGTTCATTGTCAGCCTCTTCCTCAAATCCTGGCTTTTTAATGAGGATTTTGACAGATTATTGTGACCCCCTTTACCTCAGGCCATCACTGTTCTTTCTCTCTTACTTCTTAAAAAAGACAAGAAAATAATTTCTTTGTCCTTCACATCTCTCACTGCTTCTTTTTCTCCTCTTACTTTCTCTCTGATATGGAGGCAGCTGTGGCTACAAAAACCCCCCTTCAGGATTAAATGGACCCCATGTAGCTTTCCTGAACAAATTGAAACACACTTTTAGGTCTCTTGGAAACAGGGGATATGAGTTCAGACAACTTCGAATCAACCGTGTATTTCCACATCACAGACACTCTTGAGGCCAAAAGAAAAGATAACGGAAAAAAGAACCTGCGGGAGCGAGCGGGTGAAAGTATGACAGGCCTTTTTTAATTAACAAGAGCTCCATGTGAGAAGGTTCAATACCGCATGGCTCACCTGTTGAAGCCACAGAAGATCAGTAAAGAGAAGGACACCGATTCAAAACTTAGGTTACCTCAGTTCATTATCTTCTGCCACAGTTGACATCGTATAGATGTCTTATACTGTGTCAGAGGTAATCGGAGTGAACTGTGGTGTTTGAAGGGGCACAAGTGAAGGGTGTGATGGAAAACACCAAAAACAAATATCACTGTGGCAGAATTGTCATCTTTACACAGTTTGTGAAACATGCTCTATTTTACCAACAGCGCACACTGAAACGTACAAAAAAACCCACCAAATTAAATAATACACAATAAATATAGCAAATGATCCAGCCAACATTACTCACAGTGTACTAGACGCTCTCTGGAAGGCCTACCCTCATTCCTTATTTCAGGCTCAAAATGATGTCAAAGGATTCGCAGAGTCAGATTCAAGTGCAGGTAGAGAATCTTTGATATCAAAAATAACAACAGCAGACAGTCCAGAAATGTCAGGCTAAATCCAATTCAATAAAAAAAACAGGAGTAGTTTGGGTGATGAACAAACCGAGCTAAACTGGTACACAGTGAACGTAGCAAGAATTAAAGAATTTCAAACTGTGAACACGGACACAAAGAGGGATGTTGTAGACTAGTGGCCAATGTGGTGGACTACTGATTGGAGGCTCATGAGTTTAAATCCTAGGTCCATCAAGTTGGGCCCTGAGCAAGGCCCTAAAGAATCTGTTGTACTGTATGAATTCCAAAAAAATCTAAATCTATGTCTAAGTTTTGTAAATGTAAATGTAAAGATATTACGAGACACACAAAGGTTTAAATAGCACTTAAATCGGGAGTTAAACAGGTTACATTGGTCATGACCAGTGTTAGGCAATAAGGCGTTACTAGTAAAACGTTATTGTAACACAGTTACTTTTTGACAATAACTAATACTCTAATGCATTACTTTGTAAATAAAGTAACTCCGTTACCGTTACCATATGGTGCGATTGTCCGTTACTTTTTTAAATGAATTCATTTTGACTAAAGTGTAGCCTACAGTCTAGCCTGTTTACAGCTGCAACGAATTGTAGGATCTGTGGATGCCAACCACTGTAAACATGAAGACGCCGCACTGTGGGCGTGTTTCCGTTTATTCAAGTATGTGCAGCAGTAATTGTCGAGTCAAGGCGAGAGCAATACGAGTTTCTCAAAATGGAAATATGCTCATTATTTCACTTTAGTTGAGCATAGACAAAAACCCTTTAGTCAAATGTAAGCTGTGTCTTTCTGGTTCAAAGGTCCTATCTACTGTGATAAACAGCAACTCCAATCTGTCGAAGCCTCTCCAGAAACTTCAGTACATGTACAGTACATGCCTCAACGAAGCTAGAAGCTAACCCAGTGTCGGTGGACACACTCGAAGTGAGTCAAGCCTCTCTAGCCAAACAACAGCTACAAGATTTTAACCTGGCTGTTAGCCAGGGACAGATTTGTGTTTGTATAGACCATAACGCATAAAAGGGCATATAGCAGTGGAATAAAACAGCAACATGAACAAATCAAACACATAAAACCACTGAATAAAGCAAACGCATATACAGTAACACTGGGGTACACTGTGCGGCTCGGCTCGCCCTGCTAGGCGCGGGCGGGGGTGGGGGGGGTGGAGTAGATATTTATGACCAAGCTTTTGCAATTTGATTTGCTTTGTTTTCTCACAGCAAGCAATTAAATGAACAAAATGTATTTCTTAAATTTTTTTTAGTGGTCAAAAATACATTGATAGAAAAAAAAATAAACAAACCAACTTTACCCAGTTTAGTCATGCAAAGAGTTCAAGTGCATCTAAAAATAACAAAAATCACCCATGCACAAGAGAAACTGAGTCAGTGCTCAATAAATCACAAGACAATAAATATATTAATGACTACTTTTAAACACTTTCTGTACTGCATCTGCAGTTTGTTTTTCTGTTTTTGTTCATTTGTTAATCTGTCGTATCTCCAGAAGACCTCGACTTTCTGCCGCTTTTAAGCTCTGTCCCTTGGTTCAGTTTGCACCTTGCTGCTTATTTTAGCTTTTACATCTAATGATGCTACCCCATATCCCAAAATACATGGCATGTGTAGTCCACTGCAGTTCATGATCAAATCACTTGTAATCGAGCCTTGCTTGAGATTGATTTGAACTAGACTGGATTGTCGATGTCTGGTTATTTTGGTCCATATCTGATCAGTGCAGTGTTGTCTGGCCAAATAATCCACTCAAAAGAGGGAAATGCACCAGACATGGTTTCAAATGGAGTAAACACTTCAGGTTTTTTTTTATCATCACATTTTTATTACTATTTTAAAAGAGGGAGATGTGTAAGAAAAAATAAACCAAAAATTCTTTCTGCATATCCTCTAAAATGTCTATTATCTTAACAGAAAGGGGATTCCTGGCCTCCACAGGATTAGCATTATTGAGTTGTGCTGTAATGAATTCTGATGCATTTTACTATGAATCGCATTCAGGGGATGTGATTGTTCAGTGGGCCATTTGTGAGTGGGGAACATGAACAAAAGGTGATGTACTCTAATTAACTCTGAACAAGTTTTGTATAATTGCCCTTTTCACATATTAAACTGTAGTAGATTTATAAATTATGGCAGTAATTTGCTAAATGATCAGGGATGTGAGTTAGGGAAACCAGGCAAACTAAAAACAGTCAGAAACCAATATTCAGTGTTTCATATGTGGGCTTTAAAAGCTTAGTTGGCAGTAGTTTTACAGTAAATTTCTTTGGAACACCGATATATCAAACTTCTAAACTTAACTAGTTAAATAATTACATGCATTGTAGTCAGATGTTTAGATTGTTAAACTAAAGCATGTATCAACAGCTCAGTTCAGCTGCCTCTATTTCAGTCTTTGCTTATTAAATAGCAGCAGATTAAGATAACATCGTTCTATATTGTAATAATAGAGAACTTAGCAAATACCATTTTTTTTCTGAAGTAAGCTGGAGTTATCTTTTAGAAGACTTAAATCTGGATTAGATATGGAAAAAAAATCAAGTAAGAAGAATATCAAAGAAGAATTTACCTGATACCAAAAATGTGAAACAACTGGACACTCACACAATATATGAAGAAGGATAACCGGAGTGATATCATTACAAATGTGACATATAGAGCTGGTAGTTCATTCTGAATCTTTTATATGAAGATATATGTGAGAATAGTTTTATAATAAATAGCTTATTGAGTTTAGATCACACCATGTCCCAACATTTACAGCATTTGGCCAATGTTGCATCTATGCATGCATTTATGAACCCATCCTAAATTTGCTATAGATACATAGTGTTAAGGTGGCTGATCTATGGGAGATATTGAGCTTGAACTTTGCCAATGCTATCTTCTCTTCATGTGTCTCTGAGAAAGCACTCTCACTGTCCCAGATCAGTAGCCTTTAAATAACCAGTACTTGGATTTTTCTGAGCTTTTTATGATAGTTGGGTTAAAATGATTGATTTTTCAAAATGTGTGATTTGTTGATTCGTCTTTTAAACTATTCCCGGTGAAGACACATATGTAATTACTTTGTGTTATAGCTGTACTCATGTTTGATGCACATGACTCCATGAGGGCTTTGGTTTTTATGACACCACACAACAGACCTTTTCTCCAATCTGCAGAAATTTTGAAATATAGCAAGCTTCTCTGAATATTGTTGAAATAGTTGAGGGACTGCGATAATGATTTTATTATACTCGCTCAATGTGTTCTCACAAGTCCATCAAGTGTAGTTGAAGATAGTTGGTAAATCATTATAGTTAATGAATTACGTCCAGGTCCCAAGCAAACCACACTGAGCTATTTCTGGCTCCACAGAAATAGCTTAACTACATCTGTCTGAATTCTGCGCTCAAGTTTAATTATCAGGAAGGGAAGATATTTAGAGGTTTTTCATCCATCTGTTGTCTGGTTGTGTTCCGAATAGATTTAATATTGTTTTAGGGCTGAAACCTGGGACAGTCTTAGAAAAGCTGCTTACTTGTCCGGTTGGACTGTGTTATTTCCCTACTGTTGTTTTCTATTTTTTTTTTCTTCAGCACCTCCTTGTGGTCAAGTGTCAGGATCCCTCTCACTTCTGCGGCCCAGGTTCGATTCCCAGGCAGGAAGCTAACCCAGCCCCTAAAAAGTTAACTCTCAGTGCCGGTCCCAAGCCTGGATAAAATGGGAGGTTTGCATCAGGAAGGGCATCCGGCATAAAAATCTAATCTAATGTGATCCTCGTGATCCGCTGTGGCGACCCTGAACAAGGAGCGGCCAAAATAATTATATTTTGTTCAGGTTTGATTAGAGCTGTTTTTCTTTAGTGGGCTCTCTTTAAACATATGAGAACTATATTATTTATAAAGGAAACGGTTTCAACGTATACATATTTCAACCAAAAACGCATAATTAGCCATGATCATGATCGTTGTGTTAGAAATTTTTTTTAGTAAATTCGATTGTCTTTATTTGAACACTTTCAGCATATAGAGTATTCATATGCTGAAAGTATTGAGATGCTTCTAGTATTAAATATCACATACATAGAGGGACTTCATATCTTTGCTGCCTGAAACGGTCTAGAAAACTTTCATTTCTGAATCTGTCTGGTTAGCATTATTACTATTAAATTTAGCAACGACCAAAACGAGCACAAATTTATGCGGATTATCGAAGCAGAAACCATTTCAGCGTTGTCTTGCATTATTGCTACAAATAAAGAGCTTGATGAAAAATAATCTTTGCACTTTTTGTGCTGAACAGGCTTTCCAGGTTTTAGAATTAACATTAACATTAGCATTAGTTTGAGTAGTGACTCAAGCCACAATTTTTTTTTTCCAAACCGTACTACAATAAATCTCATTTTAGCTTCTACATGGCTCTGTGTCAGACAAACTAATGCTGTTTAATCTGCTATGATGCCACTTGTGCAACACTCAATGCAATATATCACACAAGACGAAAGAGCAGTCAGTGTTACTGTACTGAAGTACTGGTGCAAAGAGGCATTTGTTATTTTGGGCCAGTTTCCCAGACACAGATTAAGCCTTGTCTTGTGCTATATTACACAGCCAGCGGGGATTCTGCATAGTAAAACTGTTTGTCGAGGACTTTAATCCGAGTCTAGAAAACTGCAAAATGAAATTCAGTATGAGGAAGAGCACAAGGTGAAGAGTCAGGAAAGTGGACTAAAGTGAGTCAGGATGCTGTAATGGCCCTCCCAAGGCCTTACATATTTCATTATTAAAATGTCATCCATTCTTCACCAAGTATTGCTTGTGTAATAAGAAATTCATGGGAAGCTCATGCTGTAATTCATGGCGATGCATATTTTTCACTTTAATGTGACTGATGATTAGGAAATGAGTCATTAGACAAGGACCGGGCAATATCATGAGAAGAATAATAATGTTGATGGAAATTATGCATTTTTATATTGATCGTTGATGTTTGAGGTCTTGTACATAAAATGATTGCACCATGTTGCCTTTCACTGTGACTTGCTAGTGATGTGCATATTTATTAAACACACTCTTAAAATGAATAAAATGTAAAAAAAAAATATATATATATAGAATATATAGTATCACAGCTTCTTCTTCTTTTTTTTTTTTTTTAAGATGATGATTCAGACATTGGACTTAAAATATTAACCTAAAATATTTCCTTATGTCCTTCTTTATGTTATTGCACTGGAAATGTCGTTCCATCGCAAATGCCTCTTCGATTGAAGTCTGACAATTTGGCTTTACGGTTTGACCGAAGCCACCGGCTGACGGTCTTAAACCCGACCATAATTGCAGACGTTCTTGATATTCCAGCAAGTGTTTTCTACTGATGTGACTGAATAAGTGTGCATTTACCACCACCTACAGCAACAGTCACGTGATGGTCTGTTGATTTGCGTCAGGTTGTTTTTAAAGCTAAAAACCTCCAAACAGATGACACTGCTTTTTTTTTAGCACAAGTTCTTTTTTAAGGAATCTCTGATTTTTCTTTAATGATTTTTAATGCATTTACTGAAGTGGTAAACAACTTCCAGCTGTTAAAGACTGTTACAGTATACCACTTGGCTTTTAACTAGTGACATCCCAGCATGCTATTTGGAGGTGTTTTGTAAATTGCAATCAATAATAATAATAATAATAATGATAATAATAATAATAATAATAATAATTATTATTATTATTATTATTATCATTATTATTATTATTTTCCAAATTAATATTCATCTTGTTGTTGTGCACTGGATTATTTGCCCCGTTAAAGAATACTTTCTGTATTGTTAATAGTTCTAAAAGTTCACTAACCTTTAGTCAGAAGTGTATTAAGTACGATTAACCCGTCTATTGGACAACACTTTTTTACCTTTATGTTTATTAGCTATTTATGTTGAAAAAACAAAACCGCATACCGGTTCAAACTAGTTTAGCGGTCGAACAGGTTTATAGCCCAGCATTAATAGGACCTGTAATATAGAACCTAAAATCACTTGCTTTATACAGTAATAACGTTTTCAAACAATTATAAAAATCAGGATCCCAAAGCATAGTTTAGGTGACCAGCAGGCAGCATACACAAGACAAGGCCAAACAATGTCTTGGTATCGACTGTTAGCAAAGACGCAGCACATATACTTCACAACGATGTGGTGGTCAGTATTTAAGACCTTATATAACATTAATAGTGACGAGTTTGTAGTAAGAGCATTTGTAATACATACACTAAGGTCACAGGCACTATTGGTTTGTGTGGTTGTGGAATTGTGTGTGTGTTTGTGTGTGTGTGTATGTGAGAAGGACTGACAGCAGCTCAGTGACTCATGGACTGTAAGGTTGACCTATTTATAGAATAATAATCCAATTAACATTTCCTAAGCTGCGTTAAGAGCCAGATATGTGGTATTAGTCATGCTTCGGCTCGGTCACAATTCGATGAGGATCCAATCTCAAATCTCATGTAGGAAGTGTTGTTCTTCTTTCACCTTTCAGAAATTATCCGTGAGATAGATCAGTTTTACTGAATAGTAATGCAGTGTAGCCTCCATTAATCCATAAATCCAATTAATATCCAGGCACGCTCTCATCGTAATGAACTTTTTCACTGTTTATTAATCACTGATATTTTCTCGCACATGATCAATAGATCTTTCAGCCGTGTATATTATTCAGCTCGAATTTTTGGAATAATGATACATCATCGCGCGGCACCAGGTTGGTGTGTCTGCTTTTGTTTGGCTAGCAGAAGCTCAGGATTGAATTTCAAAACCCTGGCTATTTTTAATCTTCCACACACACTGTTTAGATCATATCAGTTCTAAACACACACACACACACACACACACACACACACACACACACACACACACACACACACACACACACACACACACACACACACACACAAACACACCTGAATTGATTGATTTAGTGGAACACTATAGCCTTATCCAAGATATTTGTCTCCCCCTGTAACTCTGCTGATTTGGTATGCTCCAGTGCACAGATTGGCTTAGGAGCTGTTGTGCCTGTCATTATAAGACAAATACGAAGCACTTAAAAGGCAGTGGCTGCGATTACAGTCTCTTACTCACTCTGAATAGATGGTTGTGTGCTGCGTGTTCCTGCTAGCTACAGCCGTAACCCCCCCCTTCATCCCCACATACACTCTCTTCCTCAACATCAGTAACGGGCTGCTTGACTTTTGTCCTTGATAAAGCGCCAGTTGAGCTGGAGGCGTGCATGTGGGCACAAGATCAAACCCTGTCGCCTCCACCGAACACTGGGAAGACATAAGATATTCAGTATTTGCAGTACATTATACACACTTGCGTTCTGTAATCCTCGTGTAAGCGTGTACAGAAAAATACAGTATCAGCTGCTGGAAAAGGCTCCTACTGATGTTACATGTAATCTAACCTAAAAATCCTTCCTCTTTACATTATCCAACACACTGAGGTTTGCTGCTTGCTGATACCATTGATCGAATGAAAAAGACCTTGAAACAGCAACTGTGGCAGACAACAGAGTAGGAACACTGACGTACTGGAGTTTAACCATTTATACGTTCTGCCTTATTCATTTTTGTATCTTACTCATATTATCCAGTAACGGCTATAAACGATTCAGCAAATATATTGACATTAATAGTAAATAGACTTTAGGTACAAAAGGGAAATGTAAGTTTGGACACAGACGAGTTGTGGATATGACCAAATTTGAACAGATCTGAACTCTAAATATGTAGTTTTCATATAATGCTGTCAGCTCAGGTAATTGTTTGTATCCGACGACAGCTCCTGAGCCTGGGGAAGTTTACATATAAGGATACTCACTAATGTAAATCTCTCAATAGGTCTCAGATTTTATAATTGGCATGAATTACTGCAAAATTTATTTTATTAATATACGCTCTAGTTTAAATAGTTGATCTATTTCAATTGCATCAACAAATGCAACGACTGTTTTCGGGAAATTGATTGTTTGTTTTTTGAAAATGAAACAAATAATGAAAGGAAGAAAGAACAGGAGGGAGGAGGGAAGGCAGGAAGGAAGATGAAAGGAAGAATGAATGGGAGGGAGGGTAGGAAGGAAGGAAGGAAGGAAGGAAGGAAGGAAGGAAGGAAGGAAGGAAGGAAGGAAGGAAGGAAAATTAGGGAAGAAAGTAAAAAAAGGAAGGAAGGAAAGAAAAATGAGGAAAGGAAGGAAAAAAAAGGACAGAGGGAAGGAAGGAATGAAGGAAGGAAGGAAGGAAGGAAGGAAGGAAGGAAGGAAGGAAAAGCAAAGGAAAGGAAAGGAAAGGAAAACATTCTGGAAACGATATGGTACAGGGAAATAAAATAAACGAGTAAATGGATGAAGAATAAAAAAGGAATGGAAAGCTAAACAGGAGGCTAAACAGAGAAACATGATTTCAAGATAAAGGTTTGAGCTCATTTGGTTTTCATTTGGTACTTTTCTCTTAGACCAGGAAGAATGCCATATCAGGTTGTCATTTTTTCCTGCTGCAATGCAAAGCCAATCATTTTACATTTTGTAAACCTGGCATGATTTTCTTTTATGTTTGGCTTAGACATTTTTTTTTACACAGAACTTTAATCAATGGTTTATAAATGAGATCCATTGTTCCTGACAAGTTTTTAGTGAGTTGAACAGAAGATTCTCTAACATTTCTACAACCATATCACCTAACTAGCTCGCTAATGGGATAGCATGCTGAATAGCCTGTTAAAAAGCTAGCAGCTTAATGAAAACACATCAACAGTGAGGCATCTGTCTCCTAATTAATATGCAAAATAACAAGCACTGAATCAACAGAAATATTGACAATAGTAAAGACAAATTAAAGTTCCCAAATCACATAATCCAATGCATAATTATGTTAATTAAAATCGCTGGCCATGTTTTTTAAGCACAAATCACTGTAATATACTTACTGTGGTTGTTTGTTTACTTACTCTAAGAAGGGCTGATGTATTTGGGTAAATTTCCTGTCTGAGTTGCAGGGGGTTTGCTTGTGCTTTTCTAATTTCAGGAAGAGGGGCCTCCTTTATTCAGTGGCTATGGGGGGATTTTTATTTTCATTCATTCATTCATTCATTCATTTTCTACAGCTTATCCGAACTTGTCGGGTCACGGGGAGCCTGTGTCTATCTCAGGTATCATTGGGCATCAAGGCAGGATACACCCTGGACGGAGTGCCAACCCATCGCAGGGCACTCACACACTCTCATTCACTCACACACACACACACTACGGACAATTTCCCAGAGATGCCAATCAACCTACCATGCATGTCTTTGGACCGGAGGAGGAAACCGGAGTACCCGGAGGAAACCCCCGAGGCACGGGGAGAACATGCAAACTCCACACACACAAGGCGGAGGCGTTAATCAGACCCCTAACCCTAGAGGTGTGAGGCAAATGTGCTAACCTCTAAGCCACCGTGCCGCCCGGGATTTTTATTTGATCTATCAAATTTTTTTGAGAAGTCATATCCAAAGAAGTGTCAAGAAAACAATTCAGTCTGGAAAATCTGAAAGGAATGTGTGGCTCTGTATCGACTATTTTATCTGTCTGGCCTTCTGGGTTCTTTGGGTTCTTCCCACAAGTTATCTTCAGCCCTTGCGACTAGTCATCCGTTAAACTTCACTTGATCGAATAGCTTTGTTTTTACTGTGTTGCACACATAGACACAATAGTGCAGAGATTTCCTTTCGTGTCTTTTTCTCCACTTCTACTGATCTCATTGGCTGCCTGAGTGCAGGGAGAGGAATACATTATGCAGAGGTGGGATAATTGCATGTATGATATTTGCAGAAGCATAATGAAATAATGTCTGTGTCTGCGCTACATGGTTAAACTGCTCTAAATGTGATAGTAAACATTAAAATGTTAACACTACTTGTCAGATAATCCTCATTTAATTGCAACGTTGTCAATTCACCACATATCTATCTATCTATCTATCTATCTATCTATCTATCTATCTATCTATCTATCTATCTATCTATCTATCTATCTATCTATCTATCTATCTATCTATCTTTGTGTTTGTATGTCTGTCCGTTTGTCCGACCGGCCGACCGACCGACAGACCGCCTGCTTAGTCGAAAGTGGAAGAAGAAGTAATGGGAGTAATGGGAAGTACCACACAGTAGTTAATAGTAATAGTAATAATATTACCATAGTAATTTGCATGGAATATACAGGAAACAAAGTCCCTGTTATGCTACCAAGCCCACAAACGCAAGCAGAGAGTGTGAAGGATAATGTGTGCTTCTTCCTTGTAAAGGAACCCACTTTTCTGCATACGTGAGCTCGCAGACACACACGGTCGGCTAACGTCACTCTAATTGGCGATGCTTTTCTGGGAAATTCTTTTTTCTTATGGCTCTTACCAAGCGTAGAAGGGCTTATTTAATTGGGTTGAGACTTGTACTTAGTGTTGTGTCAAATTACACAGAAAAATCCCGTCAGCTTTTTATCATTTGAAGAAAAAAGGTAACATGTACGTTCCACAATTTTTTAACTACAGTGGAGAGTTGTGTATAGGTGTGTGTGTGTCTGTGTCTGTGTCTGTGTGTGTGTGTGTGTGTGTGTGTGTGTGTGTGTGTGTGTGTGTGTGTGTGTGTGTGTGTGTGTGGACTGGAGGAGGAAGTTGTCCAGAACATCCTTAAAAACAAGGCTGACTCTCATCTTCAGATCTTTCTTCTAAGTGACACTAAACGAAGCACACACCTCAACACTTAAGCTCCAGCTCAGCCCCAGGCTTCTCATTTCAAGTCCATTTTCTACAGTTAATCGTTCAGATGTTGCATTTTGCATTAGCTTTTGCTTCCATCTATCTGCATTATTGACAGCAGGGTACCTTTATCATTGCCCTTCCGTTCACCAGTCTCTGTTTATGTGCTCTTTTGAGCGCGAAAAGAAGAGAAGCCTCTGTTTTCCTGATTCGAAATGCTTGTTTTGAACCTCTTGATTTTTTCTGTTCAGAGACACAGTGTCGCATAATACTGTTCTGGATATACATGCACATCCCAGTGGGGTCTGGCTTTTCATAATTTCAAGCTTATTAGCAGAGGATGAAGCTTTGTGGTGGAATTAGAGTAGCATTAGCATTGGCTGACACGGTTCTCCTGTGTGAAATCAGTGAGAGGCAGCAGCTCGTACTCACTTTCTCAGGCCGATTGGATGTGCTGTTTGTTTACGTGTTTATCATTTGGGATCTGGCAGTCTCACAACGGGGACTCCGGGGACAAACAAACTCAAACACTGCATAAACACAGAGAGGGAAATATTTAGAAATGTGAGTCCGTTTGTTTCAGGACCTGATCGACATGCTACTCACAAAAGACAAAGTCACTAATGATGCTTTGGGACTGTTTCTTATCTGATTGTGCCTTTGGTCCTATTTGCAAGTTCTGTTTAGGAAAGTGATTACAACACGAGTTGTGACAGAATTTGAACAGTGTAGTTGAAAAAAAAATTGATATAAGAATGGGAAGAGCTTAAAATAGGCCCCTGTGAAGTGTCTCATATGGTGCAACAAATTACACTCTGAAATCTACTGCTGATGCAAAGGCCTCCTTCATTTCTTTTTAAATGTACTGTATTAGCTATGAAATAGCCAAAGATAGGGATATCTAGTACAGAGACACCTTCGTTGTACAAGGGAGAATGGCACAGTGTTCACATATTTAGATGTTATAGCATGTGCAATTGAGCAGAAACATAGCAAGCTGTAAAGCTTTATTAAAATACACTGAAAAAATTAGAAAAAAAACAACAACGAATCTGCAATAAGCAAATATGCAAGTATCTAAAAAGAAAAAAAGCAAATGATTATTGCAGGAGTGAAACTGGGCATAGTTGGTAATGTGGTTCACCAGAACACTGTGGCAAGGGAGCTGACCTTTAAAGTAGCATTTCTCATTAAACACGCTTCACCACAGATGTTTTGGGAATCATACCAGGTAGTCTGATCTTTGTTTTCCCTGCAGCTTTCCATGGGTGTTTAAACATCACAATAGTCATGTAGCATGCCCTCATCTGACAGATCCCTGAAGAGGAATTATGGAAATTATAAATGCTGATGGTCTAGTGCTATTCGTTTTCATGTGTGGGACAATTTTTGTATAATAGTATAAAGAAACCGTCTCGGGCATCGAGTCTGGGATTTGTCTGGGAGTTTATGAGTCTGTTTATTAATCTCAAATCAATAAAGCAGTTTGCTGTTCATTGTCTATTCTTATTCACAATCCACTTTGGTTTTATACCATTTATTAGGCATGGTGGCTTAGTGGTTAGGAGGTTTATATCACACCTCTGGGGTTAAGGGTTCGAGTCCTGTCTCTGAGCATATGAGTGTTCTACCCATAATTTGGGTTTATGCTACCCCAATCCAAAGACATGCACCTCTAAACTGTTCCTGGTGTGTGAAAGAGATTGTACCCTGTACTGGATTGGCCGTGGAGTCCTCCGCCATGTGCTCTGAGTCCCTTGGGATTGACTCTAAGCTCCCCAATACCCCATGCAGGAGAATCAGTTAAGAAAATGGATGGATGTAAGAAAAAGAGCAATTCTTGTCTATACAACACATTAAATGCTTAATACAATATTCCGTCAGGACGACCAATTAGTAAAACACTCAGCATTGATTGCATTCCAAAGTCTGATTTATTTACAAGAGTTAATCACACTGTACAGGATTTCTAAAGATAAATGAATAGTTATACTTTCTTTTGCTTTGAAAATCAGAGCACATGTTGGCTGGCTGAAAGATTCAATTGTACCAAACTTTTTTGAACTACTTCATGTTTTGTCAGCAGGATTTTTTCAAATTGTTAATAAAAGTCTGCCAAGCCACCAACAGAGGGCATACCGAGCACTGTATGGAAATTCTGTTCTTTAACTTAAACTTGTCAGATAGAAAGGATACCTTAAATATTCATTATCACTGTATGTGCATGACCGCGTCAACCTCCCTGTATCATAAAGCAGGAAAATAGGCTTCATGTGATTTCAGGGCATGGATATAAGGAATAGAGTACAATGTCATATAATGCAGCTTGGGATTACCATAGAAAATGTCTTCCATGAACGTGACTACGGTGACTATTTGACAAAGAGCAAATTGGTGACACGAAAAATGTGCTAAAGGTCGCCGAGGTGCTATAATTACTTTTTTTTTTAGATTCCTGCTTCTTATAACGTTATAGTCTATACACAGACACACTCACATACACACATGGCCAAGATAAATGTACCTGAAGCATAGCTGTAAGTAGAGGCTTTTATTCTGGAGTGTATTATATAAGAGGCTTTTTTTATAGCGTTGTTTTCTGAAAAAAGCAGCTGTGATTTCCTTGTAAAGACAAAAACAGCTCTCTAACGTCAAGTCACATCATCTCTACTGAGATAAAGACCAAATATTTTTTCACTGTTCTTTGGATCTACATAGACCTGATTGAGTTGTCTTGAGCACAACTGCCTCAAGGTTCAATCTTCTGCTATTTTGTTCTGAGATGTTTGTCTGTGTACTGTGGCTATACAGAGCGATCATTTGTGATGGCATAGCCTTCCTGTCAGCTTAAACTTTATTAACCGTACCCCTCTAAACTCCCAGGAAGCAGACATTTCTGCCCACAGAACTGACGCTCCCTGGACGTTTTTTTTTTTTTTGCTTATTGGGATTTTTGTTTAAGCTCTTAGATTACTGATCAGAAGGTGTTGAGAGTTCAAACTAACACTGCTGGGTCCATGAGCAAGGCCCTTAATCCTCAGCTGCTCAGCTGTATGAATAAGACAAATGTACATTGCTCTGGTTAAGGGTCTGCCAAAAGGCTATGAATATAAATTCTGTCTAAAAAGTAAACTAGATTGTAGATACAAGAATGTGAAATTTCCAGGAGATCATCAGGTTGGATGGAGCCTTGAGTATCAGTTTCTCAAAAGTCTAACTTGGCATTTACAGTATCAATCCTGCCAGTGGTAACATCTCTAAGATCACATTGATCCTCATTATGGTGCTTGAATAAATGTGAACATTTATATTTTAAGCTTTGCACTGTAGCTGCCTGACTGTCTAATCGAGCATTAAATGTTGGTGAGTGTATGTCGCACTCATATTTCCTGGTTTATCAGTTATTTTGTTTACTGTCTTTTGTGTACTGTCTTTTTTGTATTTTGTGTATTGTCTTGTCACCTTTTGTCTGCACTGTCTTGTCTGTCTTGTCCTGCACTGTCTTGTCTGTCTTGTTTGTATTGTCCTCCACTGTCTTGTCTTGTCTTGTCCTGCACTGTTTGCACCTGGTTGCACAGTTGCACTTTATGTGGCTAGGACTACTTACTAAGACCTTAGCCCTGTATTTGTTTTATGTAGCACCATGATCCTGGAGAAACGTTGTCTCATTTCACTGTGTACTGCAACAGCTACTGTGTATATGGTTGAAATGACAATAAAAGCTTCTTGATTTGACTTGAACAAACAAAAATCGGTATCAGTGTTGTGTCGACGGTGCCGGACATACAGTAACCCGGTGCGAAGCTTGCTTTTCAGATTCATTTATTTTCAGCATCTTTGTTCTCTTTGTGTCGAGAACGTTATTCGTTAATCATTTCGCAAGCTCACGTAACAAGGTTTACAGTTGGAAGTTTAAAAAACATTTTAATCCAGTTCCTTGTAAAATGCTGAGTCAAAAACAGCCAGCAGTCACAACGGAGCAACTGAAGTATACCGTATGAGCGTGAGTCAATTTAAAAGTGAAAGAACATAAACCGAGATTTAAATTGACAGCACAGGAAAATAACAAGACTTAACAAGGTAACATTGTAAAGCATAGAGCTTCTAGACACAAGGCTAAATGAATCTTGGAACTGATACTCAGGGAAGCTTGAAGCTTTGTTTCCCTTCACAGTTTAATAGGCTGTGTCTCAAATGGCACACTTTGTAAGTTTGGAGTGCAAGAAGTGTGTCCAGTGAGATTCAGCAAATATTACCTGGATAAGTTACTAAAACTGCTGAAAATTGCAGATTGATGGACACTTTTTACACTAAGAGCTTGTTGGATTTGGGGTTTTGGGGATAGTTTTGGTTTTATAGTTGGCACTTTTTTGTGAGGACTGTTCTGGGATGTGGTCACACATGGAAAATTGTCATTTCTGTGAGGTGAAAAATGTCACTGATTTCTTTCAGTTGTTTGTTCCACTAGGTTTTTCCATTCACTTTCATTTCAGATGATTGATATGTCCAGTCTAAAGTGATCCATATTTTCCCTTGATGAAGTCATTTGTTGTATTGGTTTTATGTGTTTTGGGTAATTGTCTTGCTGCATTATGAGGTTACTCCTTAAAAGAGTGAGTGAAATGCTTTAGGGCCTTTTTACACCTGGTCACTTCATGTGTTTTCTCTGATCCGATAGATATCTGATTTGTTAAAACTGTTCCATTTACATTAGGCCACATAAATGCGTCTTGGCGAATCCGATATATATATCAATCCGATCTTTCTACTCCCGCCCAAAATGCTAATATATTTTACCTCATTTCCGGGGTCATTGAAATGGAGCACGCTTTGGTGTATGCGGTTGCTACAAAAAACAGCTTTACTGCATTTTCGCTGGCAGAGGCAGTACATTTTAAGACCCAACGAGACACCTGGGTGAAAGATCAGAGCCAGTGCTGGTGGGAAACCATATTTGTTTAGGGCACGATGAACGACTCGCGAGTCACCTGCGAGTGACGTACTTCCGTTTGGGAGGATTACAGCGCTGACGTATGTGGCTTCAACAACCACATGCATTTACACCTGTCCAGTTTCATCTGAAATGTGACCCAGACCACCTCCTGAAGTGGTTTGAATGATCGGATTTATATCCGTCTCGAAAACATTTTGGAGGGCATTTACACCTGGATACACCCCTTAGATATAGTCAGTCACAATATTTCTGTAGACTTCTGACATCCTCCTGTTGCTACCATCATGGGTTATATCATCACTAAAAATAAGTGAACCTGTTCCAGAATCAGCCATGCAAGCCCAAGCCGAGACACTACGAGCTTGTATGTTTTGTATCATAAGCTGATTTTTCTTTCTCAGCCCTTTGGCTTCCATCACTATGGGAGAGGTTAAACTTTCCTCTGGAACCTTTCTGCCTCATCTCAGAAATTTCTTCATGAATTCCAGTCAGGCCTTCAGATTTTTGAGATTTATTATTTTGCAAATATCGTAATGTTAGTTGGTAACCCTGAAGCTGAGAACCTTTGCTCTAAACACAGTCATGTTCTCAAATAAACATCTTTAGACTGGTACAGTAGTATTTTCATACGTATACTTTATAGGAGGTTTCCTGGAGGATTGTTCCTACAATATTTATAATGTTAACAAAAAGGTTTCTGAGATGTTGGTTATGTTTCACAGGAAGGTTGGGAAGACAGTTCTAGGGATATCATGATATCTGTTATTACTGCACATATTTTCAAAACATTGCAATATTCGTATTTTTGGAACCTTCCAGCCTCACCTGTTTTAGAATCTGTCAAATACCTTACTGAGTATTCTGATAGCATACCCTGTTTAGTTGAAAGCAGGGGAGCATATGTGCTGAGTGGGTGTCCACTTTTGATTCATCACTGGAAACATTGAAAACCGCAGCCAGCAGATGGGCTAAATCACACCATCACTGTATTTGGAGCTTGCAGACATCTGATAGCGAGCACAAACCATGTAAAATCTGGTCGTGTGTTGGGTGATTTGAGCTGTCAGCTCTTGGATTGTTTGGCAATTTAAAGCAAACATTTCATGCAGATAAAATGTTTATATCAAAGGTTCCGACATGATTTTTTTCTGTCATTGAAAGTTTATGTGCTGCTTGGCATTGCTCTGTATTTCAATCTCAAAAAAAAAATCATCAGAAAAAAGTGAAAGGTCATAATGCATGAAAATCTGCCTGGATAGATTCTTGGCTCCACTTTTAACTGTTAGATAACTGAGGAGGTGAGAATTACCTGGATATGAGACCAAGGTCACAAAGTGACTGGTCTTTCTCAAACCACAGTTAGAGCTGATGAGATCCACTCAGGTAACTTTGACAACAATATTATGAGGAATAGACACATTTTAGAAAAGTACAGTACTGTATGTTATTTCAATGGCATTTGCCTCGTTGAAAACATCAATAATGGTTCATTAGGTCACGGACTAAGAACACCATCAGTCTAAAAACTGTGCTGGGATCCAGTGTAGTAAAAATACACACAGACAACTTTTTTACTGGAGCTAGTTGATGTACTCCTGGAAGAGGTAGGTGTTTAAACATATTTTGAAGGCTACCAGTGACTCAGCTGTTCAGATATCTAGGGGAAGTTCATTCCACCACCTACACACCAGGACAGATAAGAGTCTTGATGTGTACCTTCCTTGTACTCTTGGAGATGGTGGGAATCGAGCAGTCGAGCAGTGCAAGAAGATCAGAGGAAGCATGGTGCAGAGCTGGGAGTGATAATTGTTTAGAGGTAAGAGGATGCTGGTCTGTTTGCAGGAAAGGGAGCATAGTAATCGGGTGGTGTGGTGGTGTGGGAAACTTTGAAAAAGTCACACAGCAGTTTTCTGGATCACTGGAAGAGGTCAAATGGTGCACAGAGGCAGACCTGTTAGGAATGAGTTGTAGTAGTTTGGTATCCAAAAGACAAGGTACAGTACTGACCAAACACCTGAGTGGCCTGTCTGGATAAAAACGAACAAATCCTTCTGCCATCGCAGGATGTTATTGACTGAGATGACCTTGGCACTAGGAGGGGCAATGTTGTAAAATCACCTCTAAGAAATGCCCATAAAGAGGAGATGCTCCTTGTACAGTTTCATGTATACAGTAAGTGGCAGGCATGCCTGTAGGCGGAGCGGAGGTGTCAAGGGAGCACGGCAGCGTAGCTAAGTTCAATAGTGGACTGAGGCGTTACATTCAGCAAACTGCTCAACTGTGTTAAATGCACTTGCAAGTCAGGAGACCCTGCACTGCAGGATTGTATTGCAAAAGCACTCCAAAGGAGACATGATTATGGGGGAATTGGGGATGGAGGGAAACCCAGCTAGTCACAAGCTGTTATGCAAATAGCTCCAGGGTGCACATAAGGTCCAATATGTGTATGTGGTGAGAAAAAAAAATAGAAAGATTGTCGTATGATCACTCATCTTATTCAGGTGACGTCATACGGTCATTAGTTATTTACTTTAATTAGCATCAGTCGAATGATTGCAGTGTAGTTATTGATTTCTTAGGCAGACCAATATAAAGAGTCAAGTAGACTTTAAAAAAGAGACATAAATATAGAGGGAAAGAGAGAACGGACAGAGATCAATGTTGATAATGGAACAGAAGGACACGAAGCCTTGGCTGTGTATTTGTTGAGCCGTTTGTTTTCTCAGCCCTCCTACACCATTTCAATCACAAACAGACGGTAATTGGGCTGTGGCTGCCAGCACAATCAGTTAGATTCGAAAAGTAATGATTTTACTTTATTGTTCAATTTAATATGCAGAAACACCATATGGTAAAAATTCAGCTTCCAACTGTCCTTTGATTAAGATACCTTTCTGGTTTCTTTTGAAGCTGTAGTGCGTGGCTAAAATAAATAAGACAATATGAGATGCAAATCTGTCAGATTATTTGATTAATTTCATCAGACTTTCTTGACAGAGATTTATTGAAGACCACAAAATCACAAAAAACAGGCCAATTTAAAAAAAAATTAATTAAATTAAATTAATGAATTTATTTATTTATTTATTTGTTTGTTTGTTTATTTATTCTTTATTATCTTATCTTTTATTTTATTTCATTTTATTTTATTTTATTTTATTTTATTTTGTTTTATTTTAGTTTTAAAGATATCCTTGCTGCAGGTATGGAAAAAAGGTTAGACTATTTTATACACTTCCTACATTATTAATAACACAGTTTTGTATTTGTCTTTACAATGTACAAAAAGTGTGTGTGCTCTGCCGGGAATTGCGTATCTGTTGTGGTGCTTCTTACTGCCTTGCTGGTGTGTTTGTTAAAGGAAGATCGGGAACACACTGTGCAGGTTTGGGCTTTTGTGCCACTGTTTCCTCAAGCACCGAAGGTTTTGGGATTGGCTGTTTTGTTCTTCATCTTCTTCTTCTTCAACTTACACACATACTTATGGGAGTCAGTGGTAGCTCATAGACACAGCTCATTTTTGTAAAAAAAAAAAACAAACAAAAAACTTTAGCACTGTCAAAGTGGACAGTCTCTGCCACCTTTAGAACAATTTTTAACTGTTAATGCAAAGCAATAGGACAACATTGGATATATATTTACTAAAGTAGCTCCACATACCAATGTTGTAGAAGAGCAAATCCACTTTTTGATTGTCCAACAGTTCAACAGATAACACCACAATAATTTTTGACTAGATGATTTGTCCATTTTACTGATGTCACAAAACAGGAAGTGATGGTATATCTCAATGATGTTTTTTAGACTAAACTTTTGCAAATGTTTCATATTGAGTGAAAATGACATTTCTCTGTTTGTTTATGAGCAATCAAGCAATCAAGCCCTAAGACACGTCACACCATCACATATTTGGATTTGTCATTCTCCCAGGGCACATAATATATTTACTCAAACTGTTTTATTTTCATCCATAGGGCACTAACAACTTGCCAACCATTTAATTAGATGTCATGAATGGAGAATCGTAGGCTGTATGAATCAGTTTGCAGTATCTAAACTGACACGCATTAGGAACCCCCCACCCCTGTGGTGCCATATGAGAAATAATGATGTGTATTATTCACAGTTCAGCAAAGTAGCCTCCACTCGGCTTAACTACCGTGCTTGGGTTGGCATACAGCGGCCGAACGAGAGCTAAGGGATAATCAGCATTCCTGGGGTGCACTTAGCCTATCACAAGTATTAAATGATTTGCCTGAACATGAGTATTTGTGCTGACAGTAGTGGTTTCTCACAGTCATTAAGAATCCACAATCATGGTGCCATCATAATAAATAAAATGCAAATGAAGTGTTTATCAGTTGGACTGAAGTGTCTGCCTGAAAACAAGGACACCATGAAAGTAGAGGGGAAGAAAATGTAACACAAAAGTAACACATCCTCTGCTGACAGTGTTTCAACTGTAATTTTACGTCTGCACCTATATCTAGGTATAGTTCTCCATACGGTACGTCTGGAGACGGTAAAGAGGGACATCGTCTCTGTACAGACTATTCCACTGTGGATACATTTCACTATGTTTAAAGCTTATTTCCAGCTTGTGGATTGCCTTTCACAGCCAAAGAAACCTTGTATAAATATTGTGATGTTTTATTTACTTTTTAAAAACGTATTCTTTTTCTTTTTTGGCTAATTTTATTCTACTCTTAGATTATAAGGTTAATTTTAATACAAGCTCTATGTTGTCATTGAACATCGGAGTAAGGTCTTTGATTTTGTCTGTAATTTTTGAATAGAGTTTTCTGATCAGTAATGTCTTCTTGTAGAACCTGTGTAAATTATTCTCTGTAGTTTTAAAATTACTATTTACAATATTTTAGTTACTATATACAAAATATTCCGGTTACATAGAAAAATGCTCCTGGATAATAGGTACAGTCTACATGTCTGACTGAGACTTTGCTGGCAATTAACCACACATTTAGAATAGAGATACAGTATGTAAATTATTTGAGCACCAGTACTATGGTCAGAAAAAATTAAATCGATATTTGAGTATTTGATATGCAATATGTTGACATGTAGTTAGAAAAACAAATATGCAAAAGAAAGAGCAGCCTCTGGCAGTGTTTAAATGGAGAGAGCAGCACAGTGGTGATGTGCAAGTTAGAGGTGTGCATTGGGACTAAAATATAATAATCTCTGGAGCAATTCCCACTTTCATGCAGGCAGCACTGGGCTGCCAGATTGCTCATGGGACGAAAGAGAAAAATACATTTCAATAACATCTGGTTTTTGTATTTTCTGTTTAGTGTTTATCTGCTTTCCTCCAGTCTGAGGAAAAAAACATGCACTTCAGAGGACAGGAAAGTGATGGCATAATAATAAAAAGAAATAATAATAATAATAATAATAATAATAATAATAATAATAATAATAATAATAATAATAATTTTAGAATTGTATTCCTGTCTTTAATGTGATATAACAACCATCTCTATTTATGTGAAAAAGCAAAAAAATAAGTCTTGCATAAATGTGCATATGTCTTAAATATAACTGTTAAAACAGGTAAAACATTTTTTATTTTTTTTTTCAAAAATTCTCCAGATCTATCAATTTAGATCATGTTTATGTCTGGGGTTTGACCAGACTGTTGAATTCTTTATTCTGTCTTGATTAGAAACTTTCAGCAGAAACAGAAGCAGCCATAGCTTGATGCTGCCACCACCGTGCTTCACCATTGGATACTATGATAAGCTGGCTTGTCTTTTGCATAAAAAATATATTTTAATGTTATACTGAAGAACTTCCGAATGCTCTTTAAATGTTACCTTATGTCTCTTGGCAGCTTCCCCGAGATGTTTTCTTCATGTCCTTTTGTCTATTTTGAGAGGTGTCCCTGCTCTTGGTAATGTCACTGTCATGCCCTATTTTCTCGACTTGTTGATGATGGCTACTACAGTATGAATATGCAAACAGTGTGTGTGTGTGTGTGTGTGTGTGTGTGTGTGTGTGTGTGTGTGTGTGTGTGTGTGTGTGTGTGTGTGTGTTATTGCTGCTTAATTAATCCTTTGCAAGGACATCCTTTCAAACGGATTGTGAGGTAGGTTTTGTGTGTGACTTATAGTGTGTTTTATTCTTTGCATGTATGTGTATGAGTCTTAGTGTGTGCTAGGACTATTTACTTAACCCTTGCAATGATTGCAAGATTAGGTGTGTGACTTGTAGTGTATGTGTACTGTATGTGTTTGTGTGTGTGAGTGTGTGTGTGTGCATGTGTGTGTGTGTGTGAGTATGTGTGTGAAAGTGCTGCTTGACCCATGTAAGGACATCCTTTAAAACAGATTGCGACTTTGCATGTCACTGAGTGATTATAGTGTGTGTGTGTGTCTCTGTGTGTGTGTGTGTGTGTGCGTGTGTGTGTGTGCATGTGTGTGTGTGTGTGCATGTGTGTGTGCGTGTGTGTGTGCGTGTGTGTGTGTGCGCGCGCGTGTGTGTGTGTGTGAAAGAGATTAAATACTATAATTCTCTTTGTCTCTTAACTCCCTTGACCTTTATCCCCTCTATAGAAACAGGTGCAGGATTATATATTTGGTCTCAACTTTATATATATATATATATATCCTCAGAGGATAGAGGAAGGTGCAGACTGTTGTTTACATTACAGCAACAGAAAGCAGTTGTTCCCTCACCATCTTTATCTCCCTGTTGAAATGAAAAAAGCAAAAAGCACAGCTTGTCACATTACTAAGAAATTGCAAAAAGTTCTTTATTTGAAATACTTTCCCACGACGAAAAATGTTACTGTTATGCTAACACAGGAGACATTTTTTTTTCATAATTAACCTCAGATCGTTTAGATGTATGCATATGAATAAGCCGTTACTATAGAAACAATAGCCTATTAGATAGAACACGTTTGTATAAACCTGGGATGTGAATTTCTGCTTGAAATGTTATCTGAGCTGTTCTACAATTGTAAATGAATCGAATGAATCAAATGTTTATTCTCAATTCATGACCAGCGGTTTAATTTTCCGGATAAGATATGCAGCTGCTTTTTGGGAAATTTGGGAAGTCATCTTTGTTTTTTGTTTTTTTTAATCATAGTTCCAAAGAGTGACGTATATATAACCAGTGTCTTTTCTATATACTTATATATGTCCAAAAGGAATTCATGTGGGATTTGGCCTCTGTCTTGGATTATTTTGTCAGAGGTTTGGTGAAGTGTGAACTGTCAGCTCTGCTGCAGCTGATGTTGGAAGTTTAGATTTGCATTCTGAAACCACAAAGCGTTCTGGTTTTAAGCGTGCGCTGCCTCGCCTCTGTCACTCTTCCCTCACGACTGTTGAACACCGCTAGAGCTCTCTCCATCACGGTGGTACCCGACAGTCACCCTGACAAAAAGAGAGACAGGGAGAACAATTTATTCAAGGAGAGACGAAGGCACCAGCACCAGCCACCCCTTTCTATATTATCATTCTGCAGCTGGCAGCATTTACCCTTACGGGATTGTCTTCATGCCTTTTGCTCTTGAATGCACTCCTGTCTCTTTGCTCTCAAGTTTACCCCAGCACATGTCTGTTTCAGAGAAAGGACAGAAAGGGGGGAACGTGTGAAATGAGAGAAAAATGATTCATCTGCCTGCACCTGCTGCCATGCTGGATGTCAGCAAGTGCTTGTCATTGAGCTTTTGTTCTTTCTTGAATTTCTGTTGTTGAAAGTATCCCCCTGATGACGATCGAAGCTTATTTTCATATTGCTTTGGTCACTGCACTGGAGTAAATCACTCCTTTTATCAGCCGAACATAATTAAGAGCAGCGTTAGACAGGAATATATTTAGGAGCCTGTGGGACTTTAAGCTGACGGATGAGGGGCGTTGTGCGAATGCCACTGTGCGTAGGCTGGATAAAAATACTTCTTAAAGAAGCTCCATTCCACTACCTGTGTGATCGTTTGCATTGTGCTTGCTGTGATATGAAGGGTAGAGCTCTATTTTTATTTAATACCCAAATAAAACACAGCCAACATTATGGTGAAAAGCAGTCTGCTGTTTAAAACAGAACATGGCAAATGCCATCCAAAGTTAGTTCATTAAGTAATCCACTGTTGGAAAGCACTGAAGAAAATAATACAGATACCAGAATTGTGTGAATTCTGGCTCTGACAGTTCCACAACTGAAGTTTTTTTTTTATATCCCTCCCCAACACATACAAAAATAAATATTAAATAAAGAAAATCTATAATGCCTTGAGTAAAGTAGGCAGTTCCTGAGATTGCTGTAATGTGTATGCATTGTACAGCAAGATAAATGTGTGATGATTACATCGCTTTATATCTGATTCCTTGCTCATGACTGTATGACTTAACGGAATACGGCAGAGGTAGGAGTAAGTCACACATGTGCAAGTCACAAGTAAGTCTCAAGTCATGAATGTCAAGTCAAAGTCAAGTCTTTTTTTAATATTTGTCAAGCAAGTCTCAAGTCACAAATTTGACTCGAGTCAAGGCATATGACTCGAGTCCCCCCATCTCTGGAAAACGGAATACACGATCAGTCAAAGATGACATATAATTTACATAATAATATTAGTTTTTTTTTTTTTTTTTTTTTTTAAAACACGATTTCATCGCTTCTAATTAAGTTTCTCATTATTAGACTGAACGACGTGAGCGAGAGTGATCAGTTCACATAGTATTAACTTGAGCCAGTTACAGTGTGTAATCTCACGAGGATGATGGTGCTGATGGGAAATATAATTATAGTAGTAAATTTAGACACTTATAGCATGCAGGGTAGAATAGTGCAGTTTTAATGTGTTTGTGGTAGAGCACCAGTGCTGTGGGTTTAATTCTCAGCTCAAGTGTGAGCTCAGGGTTTCATGTTATTATTTGTTTATTTATTTATTTAGGAAATGCACACTTAAATCGTGTTTTATGTATGAAATCTAATTGTGTTAATGTTACACAATTAAATCACCTGGTGCCGGTTTAAGCTGGTGAATTAAGTAAGCTCAATTATTTAATTTTTTTTCTATATTCCATGGTATCTTACTAACTGATTTTAACCAATTACATTTTATTTGTATATCGCGTTATAGAACATAAGACATATAGTACAATACGTTCAAGATTAATATTAGACCTATATTTAAAGATGTTTGCATTTATCCCCAATGAGCAAGCCTGAGGCGACTGTGGCAAGGAAAAACTCCCTTGAGAAACCTCGAGAGGAACCAGACCTAAAATTAAACCTGTCCCCAGGGTGTGGTTGTAATTGTAAACTGTGTATCCATTAGGAGATTATTGTTCTCAAATACCACATGTAGATGAGTGTCCAAAATCCTCATGAAGAGGAATCCGACTGGAGCTAGTACTGTACATCTCTTAGTACCTCGGGATCCTCGCAGTGTTGGCTTCTTCTCATTGATTGTTCAGAAAACTTCATTAAGTGGAACTCAACTGGAGCTGGCACAATCTCTGAATGCTTCAAAATAGGAAGAAAATGAGAAGCAAGTCTCAATCAACCTGTTAACCTTCTAGGAATAAATGCACACCTCCAATATATATATATATATATATATATATATATATATATATATATATATATATATATATATATATGTATATATAAACACACACACAAACACTACTATACTATATAAAATTCTATACAGTATATATAAAAGCATTATCTTTTTTTTCTGGATAATGTATGCATATTCGGTTACTCCTCTACTGCTCAGACCCAGACACAGACACACGGGCGTCTGGGCAGTGTTCAGAATGAAAGGGACTACACACTGCCACAGCACACTGACCTTGAAAGCAGTAACACAGGCAGGTTGAAATGCACATACTGTACAGAGGTCTGATGTGATTTATAAACAGCACCAAGGGTGAGCTTGGTCAATCACATTACTGGCAAGAGTAGTGATATATGCAGGTGAAGATGGCTTTAGTCAATGCAACACTGGTTAACACTGGTTTCCTGTAGATCCATCAGTCATTACATAACCAGGAGCCTAAAAACAGCTTCGTTTTCCAAATTAAAAAAAGAGAAAAAAATAATTCACTCCCAAACTGAATTAGTATGAGACATGGGAGAGCGATCCAGAGTGTTATTTAATCTGACAGGCTCTACCAAACATGCATACTCATGTGACATTTCCAGCAAGAAAAATGTCACTGGGGATGTTGAGTTAAATACTGAGTTATCAGTGAGCTAATAAAGTTTGTAAAAATCATTTAAGCATGTGTTCAGCATGTTTACCGTCTCTGTATTGATTTGTAGTGACTCTTCTCTCAAAGGGGACACGCTGACCAAACCGTGTCAGCATTCAGCATTCAGGCGTGCACCGTTCACATACATTCACCCACTTGTGGAGAATACGATGAAGGATGACTCATCTGACTCATATCACTTTTTTTCTACACACCTCTGGATAACTGAACTTTTCAATCGTGCTTGCGTCTTTGTAATTACGCATTTATGTGCTACGGACCTGCTCATGTAATTCGGTTGAGTTTTATTTTAACAATAGACAATGTCACAAAGCAGCTTTAGTGAAAGATAAAAAATCAGGATATAAATGATCACTTTTATATGTATCCCTAATCAGCATGTCAGAGTTCATCCATTCGCTGCTCTTCCTGCCTTTATATGTTATTTAACATTCGTGTATCCTGGAGAGCTGATGACTAAAGTTGTTTATTCGCCTCGGACATTTGGAAAAGCCACGGGTCGCTTGAGGATGATATTTCACACGTTCTGTTCCCCCATTTGCACAAACAGCAGATATCTAGCATTTGTGCATCAGATTACACCTACGTAGCCGACGTGTAAAAATGCCTAAGTAATAACCATGCTATCAAACCCTTTGAGCTTCTCTAAATTACACAAGACATGCAAATGAATGTGTTTCCATTATATCCACCCACTGTTTTAGCATCCATTGTTTCATGCCTCCTACAGGAAGTCCAATATCGCATATTAATCTAAGTCCTTCATGCACAAAATCCACGACTAAAACAACTTTTTTTTAAACACCATTACACAAATTAAAACACCAGCACGCCATTACTAGAGCCCTATAATGCTCGTCCTCGGCCCTGTGACCGTGACGTACGAGGACGATGTTAGAAAAAAATAAATAAATGGTTATTTTTACTACACAGGTAATGGATTGACTTGTGTGGTGGATAAATAGATTGTATAGATTGCTTAGCATATAGGAGAGATATTTTCTGACATCCTGCCCCCATATTCTCTAAGATTTTTAGTCGGGATGTAAATGAAAAATGGCAATGCTGGATTTATTGTGGACACACTCAGGCTCCAGTTATGTAAAAAAAAAAAAAAAAATTTGATTTGGACTCTCACTTACCACGTGGTACAGCTTATCCCCTCCTCTGGCTTAGTTTGTCCTTCTATCCCTGATGGAAAGCAATTGCCTGAGATTTGCTTTTTATGCTGTCTGCTTTCTTACCCTCTCACCCTGAGCATTATTCTCATTTCACCTTGCAGAAATAAGTGTTCTAAATGTTGTGATTTGCTGAGATTTTAAATGCTCTATGTGACCCTGATCTTGTCAGCCTGTCAGGCCCTGCGGCAGAGTCAATATGCCAAGATCTGTAAAATAAATAAATAAGTAATGTAGGCAGAGGGTAAAGTTTGCAGGTGGAGTCAAATAAGTGCATTTAACTTTTAGCCGTTCAGCAGTAATGCGTAGAAAACTTCCCTGTTTTTATTTGTTCTCGATGCACTTTATTGATCTTTATGGGTTTTAATTTAGAGCTTAAGATATTTTGTTCAGTCTTAAAAACAGTTCATTCGATTTACTTCACAACGTGGCTTCGTAAGTAATCCCGCTTCATTTGTACGCTTGTCAGATTAACACAGCTACATTATTTAGCACTGACGTTCTATTCTTCAGTCTAAAGACAGATGAATTTAAATCAGGATTAAATCAAGCTTAATCAGAATGCAAACCATGATTTCACTCAAGAGCTATTGCTAATGCTCTTCGCATTTACCTGTGAAAAACAGAAGCGTGGCAATCAGAGACTGCAGGACAACTGGGGCAGATTTTACAAGACTCATCCAAAACCTTCCATCAAATTTCCATATAAAACTGACAAAAACCTACCTGAGCTGACATGAGTTTTTAGATTGTCATGCCAAATACCGACTTACTTTTGTTTATTTATATTTACTTCGCTTTGACACTACACCTTTTAAATGTAGTTACATCGCATGTGTCTAAGACTTTTGCACTGTACTATATTTATGAGTTGTTCAACATTC
Source organism: Tachysurus fulvidraco (assembly GCF_022655615.1). Taxonomy (NCBI): domain Eukaryota; kingdom Metazoa; phylum Chordata; class Actinopteri; order Siluriformes; family Bagridae; genus Tachysurus; species Tachysurus fulvidraco. The sequence continues at coordinate 10,988,349 of NC_062537.1, read as the reverse complement.
AGTTGTTCATATCCATATTCCTGCAGTATTAAAATTGTTCGCAAGGCTCCTGAGTTTTGTACTGGTGATGGAAGGTTGTGAGATTCAATCCTGACAGCGTCACAGCTATAAGATAAGATAAGATATATCTTTATTCGTCCCACAATAGGGCAATTTCTGTTACAGCAGCAAAATATATAAAAAGACTAGGGACATACTATAATATACAGTATATACAACACAAAATATATATAAAGACTATGGACATAATATAATATACAGTATATACAACACAAAATATATAAAAAGACTAGGGACATAATATAATATACAGTATATACAACACAAAATATATATAAAGACTATGGACATAATATAATATACAGTATATACAACACAAAATATATAAAAAGAATAGGGACATAATATAATATACAGTATATACAACACAAAATATATAAAAAGACTAGTGGTTACACTGAAAGACATGTTGCACATACTGTAGGTAATATTGCACATTTTTCAAAATTTCTGTTATTGCACATGTTTAAAATGCTTTGTTATTGTTTATTATTGCAGTTAAACAGTAAGTAAACTATTAGCAAAATTTGTCCAATCACAGTGACACAAGGCAAATATGGACATCTGTGAGCTCATGTATGCAGATTAGGGCAGATACTCAAGAGTGTGATCGGCAGTCCGAAAAGCCGAGGTTGTTGGCTTCATACTGTATGTCTTAAAAGATTTAAATGCTGGACAATGGTCAAGAAAATACAAACCAGTAACTTCTGTGTGTAAGATCCAATGTGCTACTTTTGAATGAAATCGGTGATAAATGGGATAAATGAGGATGTGGGAGCCTAGTGGTTAAGGTGTTTGGCCTAATGATCGGAAGGTTTGATTCCCTTCGCCACTAAGCTACAACTGTGGGGCCCTTGAGCAAGGTTTCTTACCCTCAATTGCCCAGCTGTATAAATTAGATTAATCTTAGTCGCTCTGGATAAAAGTGCCATAAAAAATAAACACAATTGGGTATGAAGATGTTATTTATTCATATACAGTAATACCACGAGTAATACTACGAGTTTAATTCGTTCCGAGACGCAGGAAGCTAAGGCGGAGGAAACAGAGCATACGTGGTTATTGGGGATCTTTGTTTCGGTGGCGGTGGCAGCTCGGATGCTCGTATCTCAAAAATTTGTTTGTATCTCAAGGCAAAAATTCGGTCGAATCACAGCTCGTATCTCAAAAAATTCGTATGTCAAAGCACTCGTATCTCGAGGCATCACTGTATTTCAATTCCATGTGTGTTTTCTCAAACAGCTGAAACATGAATTTCAGATCTACATCAAATGATCCATTCTTAGCGAATACATACGGATGACATGGTGTTACAGTTGGTATTGTTTGAGCTTCACAGCTTCAGAATCCCCTGATCAATCCTGAGATCAGGTTGCATGTTCTCCTCCTGTCTCTGTAAGGTTCTCAGGTTTCCTCTCACTTCAAAACATGCTAGTAGGTAGATTTGCTGCACTAAATTGGTTCTGAATGTGAATGTTTGAGTGTGTGGTGTCCTGTAATGGGCTGGCATCATGTTCAGGGTTTGTTCCTACAAGATAGCCCTTGGGATCTGAAAGCATATATTCAATATTCTTTTATTATCACACATCAGTGTTGGTGGTAATTGAGCAGCTCATATCTATACAATAAAGTGCTGGACAAGAAGAGGAGACAAGAAAAGCAATACAGGTACATGTGCATTAATGCTTAGTGTAACATTAGCAGTGTGCAATGCAGATGATGTGTAACATGAATTAATAGATTTTCTTTCATCAGAAGTATGAGTATAGTTATAAAGCAGTGACCACTTGTACTGCTAATTCTGATTAGATGCTCTGTGTAACATTTCTGAGAACATATACAGGTACAGTATATTACATGGATAAGAATGGACCTTGCTGTGAAGTGCCTGTTTTATTTCACCTCTTACTGCTGCTGTGGTTAACCTTGGCCACCGTGAACTTGGCTAATCGTTTCTATGAGCAGGGACCTCTCACTGCAGCCAATTCAAGTGTGTCAGCTCCGAGAGCTGCTGGAAAAGGGGCTCATGGATCATTCATTTTACACGGGAATGCAGCTGAGCATGTAGTTGGGTGAGACCACAGCTTGGCATCTCTCATCACTTGACCGTAGACACACACACACACACACACACACACACACACACACACACACACACACACACACACACACACACACACACATGCATTAAGGCTGTGATCTGTGAGATGTCTATGGCTGTTATATGTAGTACTACTCAGCTTTTAGACCCAACCTGGCCATGATCCTTTTTGTTCACTCTACAAAATGCAGGTAGTTTTTTTTTTCACTTTTTAATAGATGTGGAGATGATTGTCATTATGCAGTGGATGGGATTTTTACTATGCAGCACTGAGCACATTGGTGAATTTATAGACTAAGAAAATACCATTTTCCAGTTTTTAGCTTTCATGAATTTCTATGCATTTGCCCTCATTACTTATATAACCGATATATCAATCATAATATAAAAAAAAACTGACAGATTGAGTGAAAAATAGTTATTGTCTCATTACAGTGGAAACTATCAAGGTGAGGGATATAATATACATCATTATGAATAATGAATTAACAAGGTAGGAAGAATGGGCAAGTGTAAGGATCTGAGTGACTTGGAAAGTAGCAAGCTTTGATAACTAGACATCTGAGATGCCAAAAGTTTCAACACAACAAAAACTGTTCAGGAAGGATTTGAAAAGCATTTCAGAGTTCATGGTAATGATATTAAGTCTACAAACTCCTCAGATCTTGTTAGTTATGCATATTGTAATGTGTTGAAATTTCAATTAACCTTAAAGTTCAGACTTTTAGCTTTATTTTAATACTGTATGTGTTTTTTTTCTTACAATAATTGGTCAAGTTAAAATAATCATGAATTAAATTGTCATGTTTAATACTTGGTTTCAAATCCTTTGCATTCACCACCTGCCTAAAGTCTAGAACTCCCAGTTATAGTTTTTTCCCTGGTGATGTTCTGTCAACCCTTTTCTACAGCAGTCTTTAGTTCCTGTTGGTTCTTGGGGCATTTTGCCTTCGGTTTTGCCTTGAGCAAGTAAAATGCATGCTTGTTTGGATTCAGGTCAGGTGACTGACTCGGCCATTGCAGAACATTCCACTTCTTTGCCTTAAAAAAAAGTCTTCGGCTAGTTTCAAAGTGTAGTTCGGGTCATCGTCCGTCTGTGAGCGTGAAGTGCTGTCAAAAGGCATTTGAAGTATTTGGCTGATTCTGACCAGATAATATATCTCTATATACACTTCAGAATTGATCCTGCTGCTTTGGTCAGCAGTCACATCATCATTAAATGCAAAGGAACCAGTTCCACTGGCAGCTCTACATGCCCACTGCCGTAAGATGAGGTTGTACGCTTCAGATCATGAGCAGTTTTTTCCTTTCTCCATGCTCTTCTCTTCCCATCATTATGATGCAGGTTGATCTTTGTCTCGTCTGTCCAGAGGATGTAGTTTTAGAACTGCACAGGTTTTCTTTTTTTAGCTAATCATGTCTTACCTGTGGTTTTCATCTTGCAGTAAACCCTATATGTTTACTCTGAAGTCTTTTCTAAATTGTTCGACACACTTTGACACAGATACTTCTACCTCCTGGAGTGTTTTCTTGATCTAGTCAGATCTGTTTGGGGCTTTTCTGTCCTAGGAAAAGAAGTCTTCAGGCATCATAATTGTTTTCTGTGGTCTTAAAGACTTTTTGTCTTCTTTAGCTAACCAGTCCGTTTGTTCTAATTTTGGGTGTTTACCTAACTCTTATACAGCGTAATGATGGCAGGACTTGATCGTTAACCTTATTGTGATTTAAAAGCAGAAGATTCCACATAGTGATGGTACACATGAATGCAACTCTATTCCTTTTATCTGCTTAGGTAAAGTGTCACAATGCAGCAATAACCCACGCACGGTCATGGAACAGCTGCAGAGCCGGTTGTAAAGCCGAAAGTCTGCACATATTCATTATCATGCTCATATTTATATTTCCATTCATTATTACGATCATATAACTCTGAAATACTGTGCTGAAGTGCTGAAGAAACAATCATTTTGTCAATGTCCAAACATTTCCGTATAGACCTAACTGTATGACTTACAGTATGTGCTTTTATAAGGGACTTCATCTCACCCAAGGATTCCTCAATGACTTTGAATTCTAATGGGTTTTATTTGCAAGGGGCACCTTCATCCATGCCACAGCCCTCTAAAGAAGATGAGGTAATTTTGAGCTAAGCTGTAATCCTCTCGGCGCTACGCTGTGCCAGGAGGCCAGACTGACCCCAGATCAGGGCGAACCCCGTCGCAGATGATCACACTGTCACACTTCATCTCTAGCTGAGTGAATCCAAACGATTACCTAATTGTTCATTAATTGTCCGATAGTATTTTCTCAGTGTTTCTAATTTTTTCCCTCCCTTCCTAGTTAAGTGCATGCCAAGGTGACTGTCATGCTTTTTGTAGATGCAATTACAACACAATTACAAGTTTAGCGAGGCAAAACACATGTCCAGACATGTCACGGAGGAGCGTGGAATGGAAGAGACTTAGTCTTGGATAATATAATAACATGTTCAATATGAGTAAGGAGTCATAGATTTATTTCTTAAATTAATTAGATTTTTTTTTTTTTGCTAAAGGCTATGTTTCAGTTAGAGGGATTTTCCCCCATAGAGACAGTTGCATGAGATTGTATGAAATGTATCTGATTTAAAGAAACAAAAGGGATAAAAGTTTTAGGATTATCACTTTCACTATAGCCTGGAGAACGTTCCAATAACACTAGAAGCATCACAGTTATTATTATTAGTAGTAGTGGTGCACACCGAACAGTGCAGACAGGTGGATCTTTGTGGCATGGGATGCCTGGGGCTGATGTACACAGCATTATGATCATTACTCTCTTGAGCTGTGATTAGGCATCTAAACTGTTCACGGTTAACTGCCAAGAGCTGGAGATGTTGATGTGGTTTAAAAAAATGGCTTCTCATTAAAGAAATTATATTTTACAAGCTGAGGTTTTTATTCTTTTTTTTTGTAGAACTGTCTTTTTACAACATTTTATACCTGTGAATGGATGTGTTTTGTTCAGTATGAGTGCATGTTGAATAACACCAGCATTTGTGTTAGGTTTATTTCCACAGATGTGTTTACTTGTTCCACACTGTCAGATTCATCATGCTATACTTGTGTGCACCTGTGTGTGTGTGTGTGTGTGTGTGTGTGTGTGTGTGTGTGTGTGTGTGTGTGTGTGTGTGTGTGTAAAACATTTATATTGGCAGGCCAGGAGTGATGGCTCTGGTGGCTTGCTCGTGTGTTGGAGAGGCTGCCTAAAGGATAACATGGTTCATTCACATCGGCTTAGGCTTTCACTCTACCCAATGCCATTAACTATGCCACACACACACACACACACACACACACACACACACACACACACACACACAGAATAATTTTAAAACACATACCAGAGATTCTAGGCTTTCATCTTCCTTTCATCAGTATGAGAGTGCTATGGGAGAGACAGAATGAGCAAAGTGAGCAGTGTGTGTTTGTGTGTGTGTGCGTGTGTGTGTTTGTGTGTGTGTGTGTGTGTGTGTGTGTGTGTGTGTGTGTGTGTGTGTGTGGGGATATAGCAGGAAAAGATAGTGGTGACTCCTGACAATGTCAATTGTTTTTGTCCAATGGAGACAATTGTAGAGAAGCCTCCAATTCCCTTAACAAGTGTTCCATCCTGTCTCTGAGAGCCTGGGGAAGGAAAAACAAACAAACACACAACCCCACAACTTCTCTGAGATCCATATTAGCCACCAGGTACTTTGAGCTACAGCTTAAGGCCAAGATAACCACCGGGAAAAAAAAATACTTACGTCCAAGCCTTGAAATAAGAGTCAATATACGCAAATGGACTTGTTTTTCCACAACATTAAAATGAATGTAACTATAAAGGGTTTAAAAAGCACAGTGATGTTCTTCAGTGTTCAGCCTTACAACGTTCAGTGGTATGTAGCTTTGTCATGACATTGATTCATTTATAATGACATTTTTTCTACTTAAAATTTAGAATTTTGTCCACTTATTTTCTTTCTTTTTTTTTTTTTTACATTCCGTGTTGCTGGAAATAAAGCCACACTCAGCATGGCGATCTAACTCACACTTTTCTCTCAGTCAGATATTCAGCAGCAGCAGTCACTCGTTCCATTGTTCTTATTCACAGCATTGTGATTAACTCTAATGGGGAACGCTGGCTGTTCTACTTTTTTTAGCTTAATATTAGCATTAGCATGCGTTTAACAACAGGGTACTATGGGTAAACTCTTAAAAGGAAGTAGCACTCATGACACCTCCTGTGCCATGGATATATTTTTATTTAATTTGTAATAACTTGATCACCCATATGCCATTGTTCCAGGAACCAAAAACGCATGCTAATAAAATGTCCTCGAGTGGCTTAGATTGTAAATGCAGTGCTTCTTATGAATAAATGAGGCATCCTGCTGAGAATTAGCATCAGAATTCAAATCAAAAGGCATAAGAAGATTATATCTCCTGTATAAATGTATGATTAGACCTTGTACTTGTTTCAGGGTTATGGATGCTGAAAGTGTATTCTTTAGTCCTTCACAATAAATGCAGCATTTTGTAAAATCTGTGATGGAGACTCTGGGTTTTTGAGCAGTTTATAGTTTTATTTCTTAACATGCTGATGGTAAATGTAAAACAATGTGTTTTACATTCTTCATTCTGAACAGAAACGATATTTTTATGAGGCATTCTCCTTCACTTAGGGCTTTTCTTTGGGGTCCAGTAGAAGCCCACTGGATAGATTTATTTATTGATTTATTGCAAAAAATTCATCAAAACATTCAACTCTGGTGACTTTTCTCTATTTCTGATAAAGTCTGATATAAAATGAGTCAGGACTCTTTCAGCATGAGACATTTTTACCTTTGTTGGGATACGTCTACACTGAATATTACTGGTTAAAGATTCATTCATTTTCTACTGCTTATCCAAACTACTCGGGTCACGAGGAGCCTGTGCCTATCTCAGGCGTCATCGGGCATCAAGGCAGGATACACCCTGGACGGAGTGCCAACCCATCGCATGGCACACACACTCTCATTCACTCACACACTCACACACTACGGGCAAATTTCCAGAGATGCCAATCAACGTATAATGCATGAATGCATGTCTTTGGACTGGGGGAGGAAACCGGAGTACCCAGAGGAAACCCCAGCGGCACGGGGAGAACATGCAAACTCCACATACACAAGGCGGAGGCGGGAATCGACCCCCCAACCCTGGAGGTATGAGGCGAACGTGCTAACCACTAAGCCACCGTGCCGCCCTCTGGTTGAAGATAACACCTAAAATTTGACCTGTTTATGAACAAGCAGCATACTGTATGACTCGTTAACCATCACTGTGGAGATTGACATGACAAAGACATTTGATGCTGAACAATGCTGATGCTTACAAAACATTTATTGTAAAACGCCTTGCTGAAGTTCCAGAGATCTTTTTTTTTGGGTGTTGAAACTGATTACTGTTTTTTAATCCATAAACTGTTTTCTCATGCTAATTTTAAACAATTACTAACAACATTATTAATGATCTATCCTGCTAATTGAACAAATCACTTCAAAATGCTTTTATGTTGATGACTAAATCCTAAATATGTCAAAATGCTAAATTAGAAGAGATAAGCAAGTTAGCAGTGAACAAAATCTGTGCCACGTCAATTACATCTGGAAAACAGGATGATCTCATTTAACTAGATCTAACACACTCATCATTAACACAGAAAAGCTTTAGCTTGGTTCTTCAGTTCCTCATTTCCTCTTCTCGGTCCTCAGCTATAAAGTTACTTACTATGAAGTGTCGAGGTTTCCACAGAGAAGCGTGAAGAGAGGAGGAGCACAATGAGAGGGCAAGGTGTAGGACTGATGAAGATGCACAGGTGAAGATTACAATCAACCTTCATGTCTGATGGATAGAAAAGCTGATTTTCAGATGTTCTCTACTTCATCGGGCCTCATGATATACTGTATAAGGAATATTGTACCGGGGCTAAGCAAAATGATTGTGCTGCTCGTTCTAGAGTTAAAAAAAAAAAGTTCTGTCCTTCATCTCTTTAGATGGATACAGTTGAGAGTGAAATATAAAAAGGAATAATTATCTTCTTTAAATACAGTATGACCACGACTCTCTACAGTTGAGACGTACAGTTGTTTTATTTCACCTTTTATTTGCTATATCTAATGTTCATTGGTCAGAAGCTTGGTGCAAAGGACTGTCAGTCTGGGATGTTTATGTTTGTCTTATAATTGGAGCTTTTTCCGTGCATGCTAGCCTTTCAAGTCATGGTGATATACTGTATGATTCCATTAATAGTGGATGTACATATTTACTACTCGATTCCTTCAGGTTCTTAATAAAATCCAATGTTGTTGTCTTAGGGTTCAGCTGAAACTATCAGACCATAAGTCCAGAGGCTTGAAACTATTTTGAACAATGCCGATATGTAGAAGTCTTTATTTTATGACTTATATATTACAGCACAGTGAAATTCTTTCTTCGCTTTTCCCAACTTTGGAGGTTGGGGTCAGAGCACAGGGTCAGCCATGATATAGCGCCCCTGGAGCAGTGAGGGTTAAGGGTCTTGCTCAAGGGCCCGACAGTGGAAGCTTGGCAAAGATCTGAGTTGCTTGGGTTTTCCCATGGTAACAAGGACAAAAGTGTATTGCTTCTAAGGGTAGGCTATTTTAAAGCCAACATGCGTCTATTAAACTTTTCCTAAGGCTCCCAACTTGGTGTATGTTTTGAATTGCTGTAAAAAAAAACAGATCAGGTGAATTACAGCTGAAATGACTGTGTCTGTATTTGATTGTTTTAAAATGATCCCTGATGTGATCAAAACAAATAAAGAAATGTATTGTAATATGAAATGCGTGGAGCTGGAAAAACTACCTATATGTAAACTTTTGACCTCAGTTGTAGTTTGCAGTTTGTTGATTGTTGGATGAGAGAAAGGAAGGAAAAAAACAAAAAAAAAAACATTTTCCTGCTGTTTCTCCATCTTTAAAATCCCGGCTATAGCAGACATCTAAGGACATCTCTTCCTGTATTCAGTCCTGATGGAAAAGTGTTTAGGTTTAGGCTATGATGAAATCACACTGAAACAGAAATATATCCCTCTTTTAAGCTCTTTTGAAAATGATGTTTGGACTCTTTTAGGACTCCTTTGAATTTAGAGAGAATTTTCTTATTTACTGACAAAATTACAAACTTCATTCTAATGAACACGTTTAATTTTTTTTTTAACTTACGGTTTATTTATACTAACGGCGTTCTGTCATTTTTCTTTCTGTCCTGCTTTCTATTCCACAGTACATTGTAAGCCATGATCTCATTGGCACATACGCTTTGACAGTCATGCTGTGTGGAAGCAATGCTGGGACTTATATATAACTTCTTTTCATTTTTATTTCTGAATCAATTCTCCAATCCAGGATGACTTCATAATTAATGGTTTGTCTTGGTCATGTCATAACCAAGGCAACGGTTGTGTTCATGGTTATTCTTTTATTCATTTAATCATACTTTGGTGCGTTTTTTTATATTTCTGTAGGATTTACTAGATATTTTTAGGTTTACTGACTCATTGTTGTGCTTTCGGTCTTTTTGAACACAAGCCCTGCGTGACAGTAAGACAGTTCACAAAAGCATCACAGATGTTTCCTCGCGCTTTAAGAGAAGCCAGCAGTCTGCAGTGTAAAATATTACATGTTTATCTTATTAGAAACAAATTTAAAAATAGCCCCGGTTTTCTAAAGGCATGCATTGTGTTTGAAGAGAACGCTTTCTTCATCATTCATGCGCATGCAAATTTAATCTCGATCTGTCACAGAGCCGACCCTCCCTCCTTGCAAAAAGAAATTGTTAAACCTTCTTTGAACCAGCCACTGATGACACTGCATTAAAAATTAACTCCTCTAACCCATGCCAGGATGAGAGCAGTAGCACATCCCATGATGAGAAACGCTGCAATATATTTTCATAATGCATGAACATTACAGTGTCATGGCAGAAAATGGGCTGAGGCTGTTTATTTGGGATGCTTAGTTTCGCCGCTCTGTGCCTTTTAGATGCTTCCCAACATGATGAAAGGGGAGACACTTCATTTGGATTAAATTGGCTTGCTGTCTGGTCTGCTCTGATAAGGGACTATAATGCAGAATTATTTAATTATATATGTATTTGCCGGGTTATTCTGATTTGCAGCATCTGTCCAAATGTACAGCGCTGGAATGTTTTCCGCATTCGGTCAGGTAATGCTGTACTGTAGGTTCACTTTACAGAAGACAATGACTTCACATTATTATGATTATCATGTAAAGCAATGGGCACACATTCAAACCCCACTTTGGGAGTTTCCAAATAGAAGTGATCCCCAATCTTAAACACCATACGGGCCACTGTGTGCCTTTTATTGCATCCTACGACAGAATAATATCCACATTAGCCGGGGATATGAGACCAGTCATTTCCTACGAGAGCCTATAAGCTATGATTCCAACATCAGCAGCAGTCAAGGAAAAAAAAAAAAGCACAATGACTGTTAGAACTAAAGTGTTGGTCTGGCCCTGTAAAAGCTTCATTTATATCTGATTTTGACAAGAAAGCTTATGATTAGATTGAAAAGATCGACATGTGCAATGTTACCATCATATAATACCATATAATAGGCACAAAAAGGGATAAGAGAACGCACTACATTTTGACTAGTGAGGTTGCTTAAGGGTCCTTCGTGTATAGTCTTTAATACACACTACAGTAATACTAGTCAGAGCCTGAGCTTGAGCTAGTGCAGGTTTTCAACTCCCTGAAACAGACATGGATACACATCCTATCCAGGGTTTTTTCCACCTTTCCTCTGTTTTTCAGGGATATGCTTCAGAGCCATTGTGACCAGGATGTAGTCCTTAGCTTTAGCTTTAGATTTATGGCACTTGGCAGATGCTTTTGTTATCCAGAGCAAATGAATTTGGTGGTCAAGGGCCATAGTTAAAGACCCAGCAGTGGCAGCTTGGCAGTGTCGGGATTTAAATTCATGCCCTTCCAATCATGAGCCCAAGGTCTTAACCATTGATCTACCACTGTCCAGTCCTGCATTGTACTGACATCACTATTCCTGCTGCTGCAACTCATCTGCTTCACTGTTCTGAGATGCTTTTCTGATCACCACAGTTGTACCGAGTGATTTATTTAGCCTAGCTATTCTCTCCTGACCCTTAGTCTAATTTTTTTTTTTGGTTTTCTCATCATTCTGAAGTTTGTTATGTTTGACTGTAATGTGTTAAACTCATCAGTTCTAACATAAAACATATAATTTCGAACTATATTTCTGACTATAGTTCTTCAAATTAATTGCATCCAAGAGCAAACCCCGTATGATTCATCCAGCACACGAGAACCCTGTTCAGTCCAGTGATCTTAACCCTACAGAATTTATATGAATACTGTTAGTTCAGAAGTGTATTATTTATAAAGGCTTGTTGGCATTGAGCATAAATCTCTTTGTTCATGCACACACACACAGTGCTTACCTATATTAGCCATGTTTTGCTGCACATTAAACAGAGCACAAAGAGCAGAACAGGCTGATCTATTATTTACATATTATCTGTGTCTACATGAAAAATGAGCTTACGCATTGCCCTTTGATTCTTGCAAGTGTATTTCATCCCTTGTTTTGTTAAATTACAGATGCAACAGTTCTCCTCTCTTCGTATATTTCATTACTTTAGTCACCTCTCATTGCCTTTGAGTGCTCCACGTCCCTCTCTGCTACCTTGCGGCAGCTCGGGTGGCTTTGTTTAGTTATTATGAGGAGCAAATCCTTGCCCTGATGTCTCACTGCTTCCATCTACCCAGGGATGCGATGGTTTTTTGATATTATGGACATGATGAATGCTCGATTTGCCAATGCATTTCTAAGCAGGAAAGGAAATAGCTTGATGTCCAAACACCAGAATAAGCACGGGAGAGTGTGTTTAATATTTCCACGGACCATGAACTGCAGCGTATTAGGGGAAAGAAGGCGGTGGGAAAACATCTGATCTTTCAGATGATCTCAATTCCTCTCTCTTTTTTTCCCTCGTGTGAGTGCTGCTGCAATCTCGTCTCCCGTGATAACAAACGCCCTTGACTATCGCTGAGCGCCTCTGTCTGCCAAGCACAGCCACAATGAGACACACTTCTCTCATTCCTGTCCCTGTGGAAACTAAAGGACTACAATGCTCTACTTATCATCGAACCACTCTGAAGTACGATGATTTATGGTTTGTCCTACAGATAATGTACCTTAATTAGGATAAAGTGTGCGTTATAAAAATGTGGATGGTGTCGCCAAATACTGGGCTATGATCCTTAGCAAGATAAACACACCCACCCACACACACACACACACACACACACACACACACACACACACACACACACACACACACACAAACAGAATTGAAAGTGGTCCCTGCTTTCTATTGAATGGCTAATCAGGCAAGTAATCAATTAAATGCATGATTGCTTTTGATTTTAATAGCTCTATCATTTAGCAGGAGGATCTGCTTTGGGCTGTGCTGTTAACTGTTAGGAATAGCTGTAATTAGACACAGCCTATTCTCATTTAGCATGAGCCTGTAAGTAATTAGCATCTCATTCTCAGAGATATCACCTAACTGCTGTATCCATAATATGCAGTGGAGTGCATTGTTCTACAATAAAATATAGCTGCAGGAAGATTGTTGAATAGCAGTTTTGCCAGTTTTTCGCGAGGTCATTGCTTTTAATAAACATGGAGGAGCTCAAGCTTCGATCTCTGTATACTTGACTGTCTGTGCTGCTAAACAGCTCAAATAAACGCTTGTCTTATATCGTTCGAATTGATCCTTGCTTCTGTGCTTGTAAAAAAGTAGAAGCTAAACCTACTGGATGAGACCAGTGGGGAAAGACTATGGACGAACTTGTATTAAATGCCTAATTTCATCTTTATTGATATCACCACTTTTGCCATAAAAATAATAGCTCTGCTAAAGCTACTGTAAGAGAGAGCCAGGGAGTACAGAGTATAAGACTGGCTTCATGGTCTAATGAGCTAACTTGTTCGGTTTGAGGTAGCATTGCTCTTATCTTATGCTTTATTTAATATGTCTAGTATATTAATATGTGTCTGGGGAATGCTAGAAGGACTGTAAGCCTTCCCAGTAGTGCACATATTCAGCTCAGGGTACATAGATGTACTTCCTGCATAATGAAGAGACACGCAATCTCATTGAGCAAATAAATCATGCTGTTGTTGATTCTCTGGTCCGTCTGCTCTCTGGGCGATTTTCACTCATATGGTACGGAGGCTGGCATAAGTGTTTACACCCTAGAATTTTTCCTGTCTTGTACTGGAACTGAAATGAGCTTAAGTGAGATTATATAGAACGAGTCATACGGCTCATAACACGATATCCATCCATCTATTCATTCATCCATTCATCCATCCATAGAGTATATCCACCTATCTATCCATCCATTCATTCATCTATTTTCAGTACTGCTTAAACTACACATTACTATTACAGGGGACTCAGGGCACAATGCAGGTGCCACCTGCACACACACACACACACACACACACACACACACACACACACACACACACACACACACACACACACACACACACACACACACACACACACTACAGACTCAGCTGGGGAATATATGACAAAATGTCCATACAAACATGGCTGCCAAAGACTACACTCTCAAACAACTAAGAATCTTGTCACATTCACAGTCACCTCATTACCAATCACGCACGCCTGTATAGAATCCCTACACCTATTTCAAGTAACTTTCTAAAGTAACTTTATGTCCCTGCCTGAATTTACCAAGCCATGCTAGATGTTATTCTGGTTCTAAAAGTACATGGATCACATCTGTGATTGTGGGTTTTAGAATGCTGTTGATGTTAGCTGATTACCTGTCTATAACCTGGTTTTGGGTTAAATTGTTGGACATTGTTTTGGGTTTGTCTGCTAGATTCTTTAATAAAACTTCAGCTTCTGCTCTTGCATCTTTTTCTGCAATCCTTACCTTAAATATTTATATATATATATATATATATATATATATATATATATATATATATATATATATATATATATATATATATATATATATATATACATACAGTATGTGTGTGTGTGTGTGTGTGTGTGTGTGTGTGTGTGTGTGTGTGTGTGTGTGTGTATCTATATGTGTTCCGTTTTTTTTTTTTTTGGAGATTCAAGACACAAATCCCAGTTAAATCCATTTCAGTTCCAGGTTGCAACACTTCCTTGTGTTAAAGGGGATGCCAATACTTATGCAAGGATTTTTACCATTATATTCTTGTATATCTATTTTTGCTTTTCTGCATTTCTGCTCAGCAAAAGTGTAACTCTGTCATATCGTCTGTCTTTCTCTCATGCAGTTGTTCTCAAGGCGATGCCGTGACGCACACGGCCTGGCTGAACAGGTCCAGTATACTATATGCCAGCGAGGATAAGTGGTCCGTGGATCCCCGAGTCAGCCTGGTCACCCTGAACCGTGACGAGTTCACCATCAAGATCGAGAACATAGACTTGAGTGACGAGGGACTGTACGTGTGTGCCGTTCAGACCAGCAGCAAGCCCAGAACCACCTCTGTCCATATTATTGTGCAAGGTGAGCTGGCTTTCCACCAGCATACAGTATGAGTGCTTTTTTACTGTCGCGTTCCTGTATGTGGGGTTTGTGCAGACTTATGCAGTGTTATTAAGTAGAGCTTTTTGTAAGCAGATTCTTCAATATCTGGTACAAACACCTTGAACTCTAGGTATGATATTACATTTTTTAATGAAGTGGATAATTACGCAATTAATGCTGATGGGCACAAAACCTTGGAGATTTCATTTTTTTTTCTCTGCTCAGTGGCTCTTATGTTAATGTGATTGATGGCAGTGTCGTTGCAGTAGGCTGTGCACTGAGTCGTGACAGCACAGCATTCAGGTACAGTGGAAATTTAGGAATCTCTAGCACAGCAACCCAAAGCGCTTTACCATATGGCATTTATATTCATGTTGATTCTATCGATTGAAGTAATTATTGCCTTTACTTTCATGTGTGTTGAAGACAACAGCAGCGTTTCATATATAAAGAGTTAAAACAGTGTTGTTACTGTTACATAGACTTTTATTTCTCAATTTGCCAGTCATTCATATGCTCTAAATTTTAACCATCTATAGTGGAACATAGTTCTGCAAAGCAAGTTACAGTATATCTGGTTATCACAAACATTACTGCAGCTATAAAACAGCCATCTGCCAAATGCCTTTTTTATTTCTCTCTCTCTCTGAATTTACACATAAAACCAAAAACACAGCTTGTCATGTTCCCAAGAAACTGGAAGTCCCAAAAAAACCTTCACCTCCTACTTTTATAAAACACTGGTGACTACTTACCAAACACTTCATCTTGATCTATCGATTTTTATTTGTTAAATAAATGATTTATTTCTTTATTGTTAGGTGCAGATTTTGTGGATCCATAATGTACGTGCCATTGCTATGGAAGCAATGATGTATATGATGTATTAGTATAGGCGCTTTAAAATACGTGCGATTTTTTTTTTATATACTTACATTTTTTTTGTGATTTTTACAACTATGAGCTATGCTTTTTTTGTTGTTGTATCAGATGGCACAGGATGCAACATTTTGGAGTTGAAATAATGCAGTGTATTGATTGGTCAAACTAAACGGTCATCAAATCACCATAAGGTCCTGAAAAGTATTGAAACTGAATGTTTCAGATTGCATTTGATTTAATATATATATATATATATATATATATATATATATATATATATATATATATATATATATATATATATATACATAGGGATTTGACTACAATATATTATATATATATATATCGGGAACAATATTGTTCTTGTTCCCGATACGTAGTTTTCTTACAGAGATTTTTTACTCATAAAAAGCCACTAATATTAATTTAGGCTGATTCCCAAATGGCGTTGTGTGCACTGTGTTTGTTTACTGGCTCATTTGGATATATTCATTCATTTATTCATTTTCTACCGCTTATCCGAACTTCTCGGGTCACGGGGAGCCTGTGTCTATCTCAGGCGTCATCGGGCATCAAGGCAGGATACACCCTGGACGGAGTGCCAACCCATCGCAGGGCACACACACTCTCATTCACTCACAAACTCGCACACTACGGGCAATTTCCCAGAGATGCCTATCAAACTACCATGCATGTCTTTGGACCGGGGGAGGAAACCGGAGTAGCCAGAGGAAACCCTCGAGGCACGGGGAGAACATGCAAACTCCACACACACAAGGCGCGGGCGGGAATCGAACCCCCAACCCTGGAGGTGTGAGGCGAACGTGCTAAGCACAAAGCCACCGTGCCCCCCCATTTGGATATAATGGAATAAAATTGCAAACCGGACCTAGTGTCCTATATACAGCTATTTGTATTCTAAAGTATTGGCACCCTCAACTAGTTCACATGCTAGCACTAACACAAACTCGCCACGTCTCATGCTCAAGCGTGTGAAACCCTGAGGTAAGAATGCATCTGCCTTCACTTTCAAAGCATTTTATTTACATTTTGAGTGATATTTTAATTATTATGTCTATCACTGGTCACCACCTGACAAACTCCTTCTTTCACAGGAAGCATTTATTTGCATAAAAATCTTCACTCCTGCTGATGAGTTCTTGAAATATTCCCTTTAACTGCGAATGATCCTGAGCAGGGGTGTGTACCCAGATTGGCTGTGCTCTGAAGACTCGATTAGCTCTGTCTCTCCTCTCTCACATGAGCGGAACAGAGCCCTTTAGACTGTAGCAATTAGACCAGAACCAGATCAAAGACCAAAGAGCGGCACATATGAGCAGATGTAAGCTCTTAGTAGAGAGTCTTAAAGCAAAAGTTCACTATTTCTCCTCTTCTGACCTTCTTAAATCCATCCTGAAATTGCTGTATATGTCTAAAACATTAGGACGTAGAAATGTATCTGAACAGCAACAGATACTGAATAGCTGACATTCAGAAGACAAAGAGCTGTAATTACTGTATGTTGCAACTTCACTTTATTACCGGGAAAGGTTTATTCGTTGCGATTCCGGCCAAACAATGATTTCCTCATAACACTAAGATTATTAAGGTTATTAAGTCATCAGGAGGAAAGGAACCAAAGAGGTTGCACTTTGCAATGACTGCTCCTATTGAACAATCCATCGAAGCCCGATCTGCCCTGTTACCTTGGCAACGTGGTGCCAGAATAGTGGCATGATTGAGAGAGCTTAGGGATGTGTGAGTGTTAAGGTCAGCTGATGCACAACTCCTGAACACAAACACAGACACAGCGCACATTCTTTAAAAGACAACTCACACTGCTATGGAAGCGCTTTAGCGGGCGTTTGACAGATTGGGACGTGAGCAGCTGGTGAGAGCGTGTGCAAGTGAGATGGAGAGAGAGAGTGACAGAGAGAGAGAGAGAGAGAGAGAGAGAGAGACAGAGAGTGACAGAGAGAAAGAGAGACAGAGAGTGACAGAGAGAGAGAGAGAGAGAGAGAGAGAGACAGACAGAGAGAGAGAGATTCCAGCGTTTCCAAAGTAAACAACACATTTCAATAGAAATCCAATTTGCTCTCCATATGTAAAGAGCCCCAAATGTCTACTTCTCATTTAGAGTGAGAAACGAGTTAGTAATGGCCCATATGAGGACAGATTATGCAAACACTGAGACGTCTTTGTGAATGACGGTTCGCGCTGAAGACCATGCATGCTAGCTGCAGCCAGCACTGCACCTTTAGAAAGCAATTTTATTTTATTTATGTAGATTTTCTCTTCTTCATGCATATGGCCCGAGGCAAATAAATCCAGTAAGAATTTAGCCCACATGCTGTCCGATACGGACGGTCTAGATGGACCTAAGTTCATTAAGGCTTTAGACAGCATGAGAGTGAAGCTGTCATCTCTTGTATTTCTCTTCCTCATCCTCCTTCTCTTCATCGCCCCGGGGTGATTACCGCGTGTGTGCGGCTCTGTGTCTTTACTGCCTCTGGGCTTAGAATGCTTTTTAGAGCACTTGTTTTCTCCTGCTTTCTCTTCTCAAAGGTGTTAATGCGCTTTTGTAGCATCACATCATCAGTGTGTTGTGAAAGCTTGCATTAATAAGATTAGGGGTGAGGATTGTACATAAAATGCACGGATTTGAGTAATATGCTTGGTTTGGTCTGAGCTTAAGGATTCTATGATGCTAATAAAGGCAGTAAAGTGGAGTACCTCAGATCGCATACGGTGCACTGTGCTAATGTACTGATGATTGTCTCAAATCAAACATAAATGAACATGAAAATCACCCAGCAAGTAAGAACATCTTGAATATAGTCTTAAATATTATATAAAGGAAAAGCATTTCCATTTAAAAGATTACAAGACAAAAATCTGACATTCTTAAACCTATTTCTAGTATTTCTATTTTAGAAAGAAGTAAAATTCCCTGCAAGTAGCGTAAGAAAGCTTAAAAATAGTTAAATATGTCTAGAAATTGACTTAATAATCATATTTGAAATAGTCTTAATAATCTTAATATAAAATAAGGCTTACATTTACAGTAAGTGCATGTGACTATATTCAACATATTTTCAATTTCTAATGTCATTTGTTAGCAGTAAAATAACACATTGCTGTGAAACCAATGATACAATTGAAACCAGTGATACAACTCCAAACATTTTTTGCTTTCAATTCATAGCCACAATGTGGCAGTGTCATTATTCTGTATGTTGAATTCCATTCGTTCGTTCATCTTTAGTAACAGCTTTATCCTGATTAGGGTCACGCTGGATGCAGAGCTTATACAGTACATGGAACACTGGGTGGGAATACATCCTGGATGGGATAGCAGTCTAGCATCGGACATCATACACACACACACACACGCATACACACAGACACACACAGACACACACAAGATAAAATAAGTTTAGTTTACATAAAATCAGATCTTTCCAACAAAGCGAAATTTCCTTGTTTATACCAGACT
This sequence comes from Tachysurus fulvidraco, assembly GCF_022655615.1. Classification (NCBI taxonomy): domain Eukaryota; kingdom Metazoa; phylum Chordata; class Actinopteri; order Siluriformes; family Bagridae; genus Tachysurus; species Tachysurus fulvidraco. Next base: position 10,969,109 of record NC_062537.1, on the reverse strand, counting down.
TAAGTTTAAAAAAAAAATCGAATTTCTAGATTGATTGCTATAGAGCGAGAGAAGAGATGAAATCCCATGAGGACGTTGGTGCTGATAGAAAATATAACAACAGATTTCAATTTAGGTGTGTATGGTAGTATAGTGCAGTGGTAATGTGTCTGTTGTACTGTATAGCACCAGGGTTGAAAGTTTCATTCTTAGTTATATTTGAATCAGAAAATACACACTAAACCGATTGTGTTAATGTTACACAATTCAATCACATGGCACATTTGGAGTAAGTAAATTCAACAAGTTGTTTTTACTTACATTGTGACACATCCACATATGATATGTACTGTACGTCAGCACCGGCTGCAACCACCGACTGCTAAAATGTCAAATATTCACCAGTTCCTTTTCTGGTTGGTTTAGCTCATTATTCCAGTATTAACAGTAGTCTTCCTCTCCCTGTGATTCCCAGCATGAGCACAGTGCTTGCACTATAAGTATGTGAAGTACACCACTGGAGACACAGCTTCTGTATTTTGATGTTTACAAGCATGAAAAGATGTAAATTTGTTTTATAGAGACTTTACTCTACTCTAGTAAGACTGAAGCATACAAAAGACTACAGAAATAAAGATTCAGAAAGAAAATACAAACAATAAAGGCTGACAACAGTTTTTAGGTGAAGAACGCCTGATTTCAAGCGATATGCCGAGTTTCTGTCTGAGCTGAGCGTTGTTTATCCTAACATGCAGCTCGGTCTGTCACTGCCTCTGTCACTGTACTGTAAAAGCTCCTTGACTGTGACAGATCTAAGCTGAGAAGATGACATCAATGACAAAATGATGTATTAAAGAAGGTGTACACTAATTAAAGTCGAAGATCCTCGCATTGTTTCGTGCCTCTTTGTAAAACGTGGGGGCGAACAGAGCTAAGATCATGTCTGTAGAAGCGCATGATGTTTATGCCAAAACTAATCCACAGCAGTCCAAACAGCCGAGCGTTGGAAGTGAAGGAACACCCCACAGGTCACGCAGCAGCCATTTGCTGCGCTCGGCACTCGGCGATGCAGAACAAGGTCAAAGCCGAACATATCCAGCGTGTCCTAATTTTCATGCAGGTTTTTTAATTTTAGGTTTTTTCAGCTGTGGTTAGCATCTGTGTGTATGAGTAAAAAGCTCGATTTGCCTCAAGCCTCCTGACTTCTATGGCATCCTCAGTCAGACTTTTTATACGTGTACACTTCAAAGTTTTTAAGGCAGATTTTAAGGCCTCATGTATGTGTGGAAACTTCATTAACTTCCATCATGACCTCGTGAGGAGCCGAGCCATTGTGCTTAATTGCACAGACTGTGGGTTGATCAGGAGCAGGGCATAAACGCGACAAAAAAAAATGTGATTTGAATTAAACTTATTCAGAATCTGAGGTTAATGAGCGCCGGTATAATCACTGCCTACAGAGCCTGCCTGCCTCTCCATGTGCTGTGTGGTTAGTGCCCACATACATGTGCAGTGCTCCAAGACTCTAATATTACCTAGATTGTAATGAAATATTTTGTAACCATAGCAACAACTTTAGCATTGCAGTCTGCACTACATCTCTTTGGTGTAAATGGATCTACACGTCTGATGTACATAATCTAATTTTGGTCTCATTAAGATCGTTAAAATAAATGTTGTAGATTGGACTTTGAGTTCATTTGAGGGGCAGAACTTTGTATGTATTGTATGTATTTTATTATGCCTTGTATGGAAAAAGTCACCAGTTGTTGCAGACTCAACTATGTGGGTGGTAAAACAATTTTTATTTAGGGGTCAGTGAATAATATATAAGCAAGCATAATGTTGTAAAAATAATATGATAAAATGTTGAACTCTATGTACAGTATATGCATCAAGTAATTGAACATACATGGTTGGAGTGTGGAAAAAAGTCAATGTCCAAGTCTAAGGTCTACTTCAACTAGCACTTCTTTCCCTATTTTTTGCATTTATTTTTAAAAAAAACCTTTGAAACTTTTTCATTGTAACTTTGAACAATGTTTTAGACTTACAGTATGGTATCTTAAGTATGTAACCTAGTGAACCAGCATTAATGTATCCAATGTTAGAGATTTAAGCACTTCTGTATGTCGCTCTGGATTCTGCCAAATGCTGTAAATGTAAATGTAAACGTACATTAGTAGTCCAATACTGAAATAAGTTGTTGAATCTCAGAAATAAAGAGATATAGCAGAAATTGTCTACAGCAAAATATTGAAATTCAGTGTGCAAACTACAGGTATTTCAAGACAGTCAGCGTTAACAGACAGTTCATATTAACCTGGATGGCCTTGAGCAGTTAAGAACAGTAGTTGTTATAGATTGATGTTTCTGGTTTAGTGCTTCTCAGACTTTTTGCAGACAAGGACCCCTATGAAAGAAAAAAAATATCCAAAGACCTTCTCATGAACTATTTAAATATTAAGCTCATTATTCAAAGTGCACAATAATATTATTATTGCATAATAATAATAATAATAATAATAATAATAATAATAATAATAATAATAATAATAATAATTTTTTTTTTTTTTGGAGCATTTTATTGTAGCACCTTTCACCAAAGTCGGTTTAATTTAATACATTTTTATTCAAGTAACCAGATAATTAATATGGGGGGGGGGGATGCTGTTGTCTATCCCTCCATCCATCCATCTATCCATATTTCATAACGCGTATCACCACCCCCACCCCCACCTCCCCAAAAGAGACCCTATGGTATGTATTTAGAAAGGCGATGTTCTTGAAGAAATCAAGACTGTAGGCTATAACCATGTTTAAGCTTTATTTCATATTTGACCTTTTCATTTTGTTCCAGTGATAAATCCTGTATATTTATTTATGTCATGGTAAAAGCCCAGATTTACAGAAACCCTTGATGAGAATCTCTCTAGAGGCATTTTAGAGCCGGGTTTTGCCTGAACTTTTATTGCAGCAAGGTAAAAAATGTACTGGTTTTAAAAGGGGCATATTTTCATATATTAAAGCATGTATGGTTTAGTGATGTGTTCAGTTTCTAGTAAAACTGCTTTGGTACACCGCTTTATTACAGCCTAAAAAAAAGAATACTCCTGGATTGAATTTATATGAGCTATAACTCTGCTTGCTTTGTTTTTAACTATCACTGCCTAAAAGTCTCAGATCGGTTATTCTAAACTCGCCCCTTAGAGGCTGTTAGGGCTATTTTTGTCTTTAATTTTTGAATATAAGTCACCTACAGGGAGGATTACACCCCAAACTATGGCAGGGAGAGTTTTATCCTCTTTTACCATGGATTATGGGATATCTGCCATAAAAAAACTGCAGCCCCCTACCCCTTGTACAGTTGCTGCAGGATGTTTTCTATAACGTCTTTCTCTATCTCTTTTTACTTTTTTTTTCTGAGAAGAAGATGAAGTAAATACTCATGCCCTGATTAAAGCTTGTGTATGATAATCAACTCATGAAAGAGGTCATCATTTGCATGTAAAATCATCTGACATTTCCTGGATGAAAACAATATTGCTGCAGCTGCATCAAATATTATAGACTTGTGTTTGTGGATGTTTTAATTGGGTTACGGTTCACAGCAACACACAAACTGGATACGGGGTCAAAGCCGTGAAGAGAATACTGAGAACGGATGTCGGATCAAAAGTCAGTTTTGTCTCATTTTCTGCTTTTAATTGACAGTAATTATTAGAAAGTGTAATTAGCAAACAAGCTATTGAAACCAATGAGTTATTGATGAATGTATAATCTTGAAAAGCTTTTCATCAATCAAGCAGCGTGCAGTTTTTCTCCTGAGTGCTCAGGTGATGGATTTAAGAATGGTTTCATTTTTGCAGACTCATTCTTAAAGTTATTCCGCAGTGATTGGACAGGAGCATTAAACACTCTTTTTCATTTTAGGCTTGTCTTTTTAAGGACAAAATGGCTGTCGTACAGCTGACATTTAGGTAGGAGCTGTTCCAAGCTGAAAGGACAGAGAAGGTAAGATAAATATTCCACACAGTAATTTATGGCTGTACCAGCTTCTGGTTTTGGTGTGGGATTCAGGTGTAGTGTAAGAGATTCTTTCATTTATTTCAAATTTTAAAATCCTCTAAGAATGAAAACACTGCAATCCATGTGTCTTCACACTAGCCATCGACATCGTAGTTCTTTTTTGTGCAGTCCAGTCCTAATAAATTGAAAGCTGGCTAGTTTTTCCATAACCAGTCAGTGCAGTACTTATTCATGAAAGTCAATATTAAAGTACAGTGTCGCAAATAAAATATTTACATCTTTCAGATTTACTTTCTATTAAATTTCTGTATTGTTTTTCCACTTTTGGCCTGGGATACCTGCCATGTTGTAGCTCTGCTAGTAGGAACTGCTTGTGTGACAGCTGTATTCCTCGATGTGACACCTGTCCCGGTTAGAGAATGTGAAGCACACACTTGTTTTTGGAATGGTTTCACTTCTTCCTTGCTGTCACCAGTTTGGAAGCACACCAAGTCCAGGATAAAGTCTTACCTCAAATTTGAGCCTAACAGCCTTCTGAGAAAAGAGTAACTGAGTGGTTGTCACCTAATTGAAAAAATGTGCCGCTTTGTGGAACGAGGCTATTCGTAACCGTCTTTGTTTGGTAATTGTGATTCATAGAACCACCTGTAATCTGTTGTTTCCATTAGCAGCATATACAGTATACTCGAATCACATAGAACTTAACCAATTTCTCATTTTTCCTGCTCTTCGACACACGGTATCTGATGAGTGAAGTCAGACTTGATAAAGCAGGAAGCAGTCTACACAAAATCTCACCAGAACTGTAGTCTGACACCTCGTCTATCTGCAACTACCACCGAGAGGCCAAATTTAGCGTTTATAGTAAAATGTCCATAGAGTAATTTAAGTGTTTATTCATATCAGAAACTCCAAATATTTGCCTTTACCATAGCCCAGTGGAGAAATGTTACCCAGGTATGACTTAGTATAAAGAAATATCACACCAAGTGCATCTCTCTACTGCTCTGACTTTTCTATTTACCTTCTCTCAAGTTATTTTTTTCTCCTCATTTACCAAAGCCTAGGCGGTATTGTTCACTGGAGAGGGCTGTTTGAGAGATTGAGCTCACAGGTGGTGAATTTGAAGTCTGCTGCCTTTCACAGCTCAAACAGATATCAATCACTCTGCCATAGAGAGCTCAGAGCTCCTCAGTCCTTGATTTTAAGGTATGTGTAGCAGCAAAGAAACTGTATGGGGATGTATATGTAAGAAAGTTTGTGTTTCTCCAAGCGTTTGAACGAATGAAGGAACAGGCGATGTCGCCTGGGGTATAGCAAGCAAACCACTCTGATAAAGTGTGAGGTGGGAGTGTGCTGGGCCAGATACTATTAGGTTATTAATATTCAGATACACATACTATTATAATGCTATTTAAGTAAATACATAACCAGTTATTCTCAAGTACACCAATCTGCCAGAACATTAAATCCATCTGTCTAATAACGTGTAGGACCCATTGTGGCTTGTACTCCACAAAACCTCTGAAGGTGTTCTGAGATTTCTGGATCCAAGACTATTGCAGCAGATCTTTTCAGTCATGTAAGCTGCGGTCTCCATGAATTGGACTTGTTTGTCCTGGAAATCCCAGTGATGCCTGATCAGATTGAGATTTAGGGGAATTTTCAGACTGAGTCAACACCTTGAACTCTTTGTCATGTTCCTCAAGACATTCCTGAACTATTTTTGTAGTGTGTCACGGTTCAGGGAATACTGTTGCTACTGTATGCAGTGGTCTACTTGGTCTGCAGTGTTTAGTTAGGTGATACTTGCCAAAGTAACATCTACATGAATACCAGGAACCAACGTTTGGATGGGCAAGGTATCACTCTCCAGGTGCATCAGTGAGCTTTGAGCTCCCATGACCTTTTTGCTGGTTCACCATTTGTCATTTCTTGGATGACTTTGGTTAGAAGTAACCAGACAACGTCAGACAACGTCAGTAGAATAGAGCACGATACAGTGGATATGTATGAAAGATAAAACATACCTTTTACTGACAGAATATAACGGAATCATGTGTATGTGCATTCTGTAATACAAACACAGGCAGGACTAAAATCCCAGAGATACTCGAGTGATATTTACTTTACACCACCTCTACACGTATAACCACTTCAGTACGTAGAGAGCTTTAGTAAAACATACAGCACAGTAATTCCATCTCCAGTCAAACAGCTACACAGTGCTTACTTTTCACACAGGTTAATATTAAAGTTCAGTTTTTTCTGTTAAAGACAATAACGATAAATCAAAGATAAAATTCTGTAAATATTTTATTTGTACTAGTACATTTGAAAATAGTGACTGGGACGTTTTGTACTAATTATGTATGAAGCAAATATAAAACTCATTAGTAAATTAGATGTTAAAAATGTTTCTGGTGTTGAAATATCTGTATCTGTCTGTATTTGGATTTAAACTTGGTAATCCTACCACAATAAATTCCTCTGGAGTAGAAATTGTCAGCACTGTCAGTATGATCTGTGAATTGGTTGAGTCAGTTCCCTAACCTCAACTACATAACCCAAGTTTACAATCGATCTCTACTTGAGACTTTCCAGTAGACAACCAAATGACATCTTATTCATATCTGTACGTGTATCTGTTTAGAAAAAAATCAAAATCAAATGTTATTTGCCACATACACACACACATACAGGGTACGACATGCAGGGAAATGCTTTTTGCATCGGTCCGGTATATAAGCATAAAAAAAGGAAAAGAATGCAATTTAGGATAAAAAACAAAAACAAAAGGAGACAAATAAATAAAAAAAAGTATAAACTATATAAAAAAAACTATATAAAATATGAAAATATAAGTGGAAAAAGAATGTATATACATATACATAAATATACATACTGTATACATAAATGTGTATGTTTTTTAAAGTGTCCATGTGCAGTATGGTGTGTAAATAGTGTATATAGTGTATAAAGTGGCACTGTGCTGTGCAAGTCCAGAGTTAAAGTGTCACATTATTAAACATTACTAAACTCTTATTTTAAACTTTTATTTTATTTTTGTAGCAATTACAGTAGTTTAACTGCCTTTAAAAATACAATATATTTCAAATTTTATATTACAGTAAATACATGTAAACTTTTAATACACTAAGATGTTTAATACAATTATGCACTTTCATTTCAGTGTTATTTGTATAGCACTTCTAAGAGTGCACATTGACACAAAGCGGCTTTACAGAAATGTATAAATTCAGAATAGAAATGATCAATTTAAATTTATACCTAAAGAGCAAGCTAAAGGCTAAGGGTGGCAAATAAAAGCTCCCTGAGTGTAAGAACCCTTGAGAGGACTTAAAATGGATCCCATCCTCATCTGGGTGACACTGAATAGTGAGATTATAAATAATTTCCCTATAACTCTATAATTGTGTATTATATAGTTCTAACATGAGGTCTGTCTCGTTAAAGTTACACTGTTCATGGCATATTCTTCACCTATTTTAATCCATATAGCCTTTAGCTAATGCACAGAGCTTGCCAGTCAAACCAAACTATATGTACTTTTACACAATAACAGTGACACTGACAGCTATAGTGACAGAACAAAAAACTGTACTGTGCATGAATCTGACTCACACTCGTGCCATTGCCCTCGATTCTACTATGGCAAGTACTTCATTTTGAGATATGTGCCAAAAATATGAGGTGAGTTAATTTCGTGTTTTATATGTGTGTGGAATCTGAATTATATTTACATTAGTTTAAAACATTATTTCTTAGACCCATTGGCAGGTATTTTATCATTATGACACTGTATTGTGTTCTATTCTACTGACATTGTCCAACAATAGTAACTATATATACTGTACATTATTATTTTACTATATAAACTAAAATGCATAAAATGATTCATCTGTTACTTTATCAATTGGATTTCTTTAACAAAGTTGTCAAATAGTCCATTTCAGTATAGAGTGAGTTACTTTGTTTTCTAAGAAAATGCCATGAACACAGATTTAGTTCCCACTTTCCGTAGATGCAGTCCCTCCAGACGTCCCTCCAGACGTATCTAATGACTCGGGTTAAAGAAAATCAGTCATCCAAATGACTACTCAAGAAAGAGTACCAATAATTGCTTGTGAAAATGTTTACAGTGCAAAATTAATTATATCTTAACAACTGCAAACGTCTTGAATATGGGCACACTATTGGCAGATAATATTCCTTCTTTCAAGAAATAAATACTGAATTTGAATTATCTTATGTGATTTAACTCCTAATAAGAAAGATTTCATACATTTGTCCATGTACAAGATATATTCACTTTCTAAGGTGTTATTTCTGTATATAGCTTTATAATGTATACAATATATGTTACTTTTATTATAAGCAAAACAAAATACTTTTTTATATATTTAATATATTTTCATGTCCTAAGTGAATATTCATGTTTCTTTTCTATTGACTCGCAGTTCACTTGAGTCGTTTATTAGTGTGTAATTAATTTCATTATTTTAAAAGATAGATAGTCTGTCAATGGCTGAGAGCCACAGAAGCTTTCCTGTAAGTGTGCAATGCCGACCTGTGACACAACATGAGCAGCACTTACAAAAAAACATGCAGTTAGCTGGCTTTTAGAGGACACACATGTTACTTTTCACCCTGACTGCTGGGGGAAAATTGGCAGATGTCCAAATTGGGTAGAAAAATGTCAGGAAAAAGACACCTATAGCGACAGACTATGTATCTACAGGTATAGTTGGCTATAATGTGTAGAGAAAATTGGAGAAAATGACCATACGTAGAAAATAAGTCAAGTGGGTTTAGAAATGGACACGTCCATGAGAGTCGAGACTCAGATGGATGTGACAAGGACAGTTTCGTGTGATAAAACCAAGTGTAAGATCAGATTAATGCACAAGTTATTGCTTTAATTAAGATTCAAAAGTGAGTATCTGAGAAAATAAATTAAATAATGGATAAATACAAAATTGGCCTGAAACCTTCTCTAGTTAATAAGACTCCAATACACTGTCGCGATACATTGCTAATTATTAATATGCAGTCTTTTTTTAAACAAATTTCCCACAGAACATCTCATTTTCACACTTTAAATAAATGTTGCCTAAGGGTTGAAATATTATAGTTTAAAATGTGGCTTTATGTTTTTGCAGATAAAGATAAACATGCCTAAATTAGTCATCCTATCCTCTATTCCCTTAACAAGGTTTTTCTTAACATCGCTGTGCTGCATCTCAGGTCCCGACTTAATAACATGGAGCAACCATGACTCATTCATGAGGCTGTGGTTATATATAATCTGTAAGAGTGGGATATTAGTTTATTAGTGCGATTCAGACCTCCCATTGACTTATGTTTAGATTGAAGAGCTCAGATCAGTCTACAGAACTGATAGGATGGCACTACACTGTTAAAATTCCAATTTAGTATGGTTTCCTCTACCTGAAGAAAAAAGCACACACACACAAACACACACACACACACACACACATGCACAAGCACATGCCTCTGTTGGCTGTGTGACTGACTGTTCAATAAAAAACAGACTCTCTCACAATAAGCACTTTATTGGCTTTGGTTGTTTTGGGTTACTACCCGTATTTGAAAAATGCCTCACAATGATACATCAAGATTACTTTGCCCCAGAACTAATAAAGACTGCGGTCAAAACTCTTACTATACTCTTAGAGCTGCCAACTTATGAGCAAACTTACAGTTCACTCATCATCAGCTGTCATGTTGTAGCATCTGTGACTGCTCCCCTCTTACTGACTGATACACTCATTTCTCAACTACATTGGATCCTGTTTTTCTGGAATGTTTTCTTTTAGAAAGTCAATGTGATTTACAAGGTGATTTTGTGTTTTTAATCCCATTTTGTCCACCATACGGTAGAGGAGATATCACTTAGCGCTCTTTGCGTTAGACGAAATATTAATCATGCAGTGCTTTAGGGTACGTTGCCACTAAAGGATGTTTCAAAAGGATTGAGAAGCTGCTCTTAAACCTTAGAGCCACAACTACAGTTTTGCATAACTATAAAATTTATGCTATTCAACTGATACTTGTGACCAATAGATTTATTACACAGCCTCAAACAAAATAAAACCTGAGAGGCTAATATACTTAGCTTATGCCGTATGCTGCTATCTAGTGAATATTAAGTTGAGAGTTGATTACATATTTGTGTACATATATTAATATATCTGATTATTTGCTACAAGACAGGATTTTGGTGAGTACAGAGTAGGTTTAATTTGGTAAACTCGATAACTGTTCATTTCACTGCTCCACCCACAAGCATGAGGCAGTTTAAGTCCTGCCCCAACAGACTTCTATTAGAAGTTGTATTTCCTATTTTTGACCACTTGCATATTTATACAGAGATCATCAGTTTTGCTGAAGTACTGTATACATTTACAGCAATTGGCAGACATCCTGATCCAGGGCAGCTTGCATTTATCTTATTTATACAACTGAGCAAGTGAGGGTTAAGGACCTTGCAGGCTCAATGACCCAGCAGTGACAGCTTGGTAGTCCTGGGGTTCAAACTCATGACCCTCTGATCAGTAGTCCAATGCCATAACCACTGATTTACCATATCCTGTATATATGGTGGTGCAGGCCTTCCACATACATTATCACATTGCAAAACATGTTTGATGCATTGCATTTATTCCAGTTGGAAGATTATTCCCTTATGCACATTGCTTGTACAAACTGTTAACCATCAGAATGGGGGAAAATTGTGATCTCATTGATTTTGACTGTGACATGATTGTTGATGCCAGACTGAGTTTTTTGTATATTTAAGAAACTGCTGATCTCTGGATTTTTTTGCACACAACAATTTTAACACAGCATTCAGTAAGTGACAGTTCTGTTGGAAAATGCCTTGTTGATAAGAGAGGTCAGCGGAAAGCCAACAAGAAGGACACGGTAACTCAAATAATCACTCTTTACAACTGAAATGACCATCAGAACATACAGAACAACAAACCTCGGGGTGGATGGGCTACAGCAGCAGAAAACCACATTAGGATTCAGTCCTGTCAGCCAGGAACATGAATCTGAGGCTGCAATGGGAATATTGTAGATAAGAAAAAATCAGCTGGTCTTTTTCCAGTCTTTAGATGTCCAGTTTTGGTGATCCTGTGCTCACTGCACCCACATATTTCTCTCTGTGGCTGAAAGACATGGAGCCCCATGTGGTCTACTAAGGTTCCAGCCATTCTACCTCAAGGTTTGATGTATTGTGTTATTATATTTTTATTATATGTCCTGTCCTGATGACTTGAACTGGCTATTTTCCTCTGACCTTCCTCATCAACAAGGAATTTCCACACACAAAAAACTCAAAATTATTATTAATTTATTATAATTTATTTATTTTTCATTAATAAACAATTTTTGAATCTCAAGACAGTGATGTGTAGGAAAATCCCTGGAGATCCATCCAACCCCTCTGACGTCAACACCCAAACAAAGTCACTGAGATCAATCTTTTTCTCCATTCCGATATTTGACGTAAGCATAACCTTAAGCCCTTATCTCTGTATTTGCATTATTGTAAAGATTGTACTGCTAATTGGCTCATTAGATTTTTGCATGAATGGTCAGGTGTATAGGAGTTCCTAATAAAGTGCTCAGTGAGTGTAAAATACAGCTAACTCTTAGTAAGATTTATTGCTACATTTTGGGTCTTATTAGGTACTATTTATCGTCATGGACAGCCATTCAAGACATTTGGTTAAAATGCACCCTGAATATAAATTTTTCAATTTAAGATCTTGAGCTGATTTAAGGAAAGGATTTTGTTATTGGCTGTCCTTGCACTGAATGAATAAGTACGTAGACTGTAGCATCGTGCTGCTGTATTGCACTCTCTTTACAACGATATTGTTATTTCTGGCAGGGTAGTGGAATTTAGTTGGCATTAGATGAATTATTAATAGTTGCCCGTCTTTATAAAGGCTGAAACAGGATAAAACAGTTGTACTACGCTGTGTGAATATACACCCAGACAGCGATGGCAACCTTTGTTAAGATTCCAGCTTTGAAATGCAAATCAACCCCCCTCGACATTATACATATGTCATAATAACATCTGTACTCAATAGCAGCAAGTAGTGTTTGTGACATTTTCATTACTCTTTATTTTTATTGCTTCTAAAAAAAAAAAAGATCTTCTCCCTGTCACATTTACCAGCTGAGTTACTTTGATAATTATGTCAACATGGAGCAGCATCTGGTTTGCTTATGAGGATGTAACTTACAATTCATAGAATGTGTTTTTCCCGAAAGAAAACAAACCGAAGATAAATATTCACAACCTAAAGCGCTCCAACAATTAATATTCAACAAAAGCAAATCCTTCTCAACTCTTCACACTTCAGATCTTCATTTCTATTGTGGGAGTTGGTTAATAGCCTCCAAAGGATCTTCACTCTTTTTATGCAGCACAATTGCAGTCATCGATGTGCTATAAAAGCTCGGTTCTCTCTGGAGATATCAGGCTAAAGTGCACTGTCCTTTGACACCTTTTGAAACTCTGCATCATTTTAATGGAAAATTGAACAAATGGTTGATGAAATGTTTTGACCTTAAATAACACTATCTCTTTTCAGGCAAAGACAACATTAAACTTATAAGGTCCCTGTTAAAGTTGTAATTTTGTATATATGAGTACCAGGTTTCTCCATGACCCAGTAGGATAAGCAGGGGGATATATATATATATATATATATATATATATATATATATATATATATATATATATATATATATATATATATATATAAATTGGAACTTTTTTTGTTACGTTTTAAATAAAATATAATAATAATATTCTTTTTTTTTCTTTTTTCATTCCTTTGAGTGTCACTAAGAAACCTGCACAGAAAACAAACAGAAAGCCGAAACATTTAAGGTGTCAAGTTAAAATTAACTAACTAACTAGCTAACTACCTAACTAAATGAATAAACAAACAAACAAACAAATAAATAAATAAATAAATAGCCAACCAAGCAACCAGTATAATCAATGATGAACCAATTTTTTAAATAGCCAGAAAATGAAACCAACTACAAATCCAACAGAAGGTCTTCCATGTTTTTGTTCATTTATAACTGTCTATAAATCTGATGTGAACAGTGTTGTAATGTAACGAAGTAAAAATTGTTACCGTACTTAAGTAAAAATGTCACGTATCTGTACTATCTGTACTTCTGTACTTATTTAAATTTATGTCAACTTTCACTTTTACTCCACTACATTTCCTAGATAAAATGTATAATTTTACTCTGATATATTTCCACTAAGCATCTTTGTTACTCGTTACTACAAAATAAAATCAGAAGAAATGTGTGCGACAGCAATAAGGGAGGTTTGGCGAATCACTGCTCCTAGAGTGTCACTGCACGTCCGCACGCACTACGGAGAAGCACAGGTACGTGCAGCGTGCACGCGCAGTCAGAGATGGAGGCATTTATCTATAACAGGGGCAAACAAAAGCAGTAAAATATCACGATTCTTATTACCAGAGTTGATAGCACAAACAAAATATGAATGCAATATCAATACTAAATAAAAATAACATTTATTGATTTGGTCTTTGTCTTGTGAATATTTGTTTATTAATGACGTCATTCATTGGACACACTGTTTGTAGAGAATGCACACATACATGAACTGATTTGATTCAAGACTGGCATCATTACATCATGCATAAAATTTGGGTGTCTACTTTTGTCTTTTAATAATACCATAACTTTTGGCTTACTATGTAGTCATATAATATATAATATAAAACTCTTCTTGTTTTAAATTATCACTGAGGGCTAAAACCCTTAAAGATGAAACCCTATAACCGCCCCTGCTCTTATGCCTACCGAAAATCACTGAACTTTTACTTTTTACTTTTACTTCATATACTTTCGTAAATTTAATATCAGAAAATGACTTTTGATACTTAAGTACAGTAAATATCAGATACTTTAAGACTTTTACTTGAGTAATATTCTAAAAGGTGACTTTCAGTTCTACCAGAGTCTTTTTCTAGTACAATACTTGTACTTTTACTCAAGTATTGCTTTCTAGTACTTTATACAACACTGGATGTGTATAAGGCTAGGACCCAAATCTTCTTGTAACATGACACACTTTTTGACACACTTACTAATCCATCCTACTTTATATTAGTTTATATATGAAACCTATAAACTATATGTCACATCTCAAACTCCAAGAATCTTCAGCGATCTTAACCACATGTCCCAGAATTCTCAGTCCATCTGACAAGTCACATGCCCCCCCCCCCCATCTCCCCTGATCACACACAACTGTTTCTTATGCACAAACCCATGAAATAACACCGATTTTATACATAATTAAAAAAAAAACAACCTTGCCAAGTCTTTGTTGCTTTGTGTTACTGTTATTCATGTATTTTGACCCATAGACTGCAAGTTGTGTTTAAAGATCGCCCGGTTTTGATGACAAATTTAGATTTTTCTTTGTGTGTTGAGTGCTAGTGGTTTTTAAGGAAAACACTTTGAGCCTGCATTTAGCTTCCAACCTCATGCTTGACTCTAAGCAGTGAAATCATTTCATGCTTTTCTAACACATTTAAAGGCCACTAAAGATGCTAAAGCAAGAAAACTGTAACAGAAAGATGTATCTTTACTCTCACACTCTCACTCATTTTCTACCGCTTATCTGAATGTATCTGATATTTTAAAAATGTCAACTGTGCTTTAAGCATCAGCTTATACATAGTGGCTTCCTGTGAATGCATATCTATCCTAATGAGATTGATTATGCAGGACATTCACATGACAAGATGTTTTTTTATTGTCTCACTAATCCAGAAATGTTTTGTGGAAGCTTTAAATGCACTCAAAGTGTCACCACATTACTAGGTTCTCTATGTTATTACTGTATAATAAAACGTTTAAAGAAGGGGATATACATTTTGAATTGTACTAACACCATTCATAAGTTTTTGTGTGTTTTTTTGTGTGTTTTTTTGCTTGACGTAACGGCATGTTTCGAAGTGCAGAGACTTTTAATAAATGAATAAAAGAGCTACTACAAATTATTAGATTTTTATCTCATATTTCTCTCTGATTCAGAATGTTGTATTGAGCTTTCAAAATACGAAAGGTCCTTCGAAACCAACCTGATACGTGAAATTTCCCATGATTCCCTCTGTGTCAGTCTTCCTAGCCTGAAAAGACTGCGGTGATCTCTGGCCTTTTAAATATTTTCACCCACGCATGCCTGTGAGTGCTTGCAAGTATGTGTGAGAGGATGGAACAGCTTTATTTCCATTTCAGCCTTGCACCTTTATTAGCCGCTCAGTACAGCAATATTTCCTCATGCTTAAAACACAAAGATGCTGCATTTTGTCATGGTATTAGCAGAGATGTTCCTTATGTCCCTGGGGTACAAAACGAGTAAAACAAGTGAGCAATGGTACCATTTTTAGAGGGGAAAAAAAACATTTATCAATATTTAGTTAATATATTGGCACCTTGAGGCAGGCGGAAAGAATATTGCAGCATTTCAGAACATCGCTCACAGTCCTGCTTGTGCTTTTTATGTTTGTTTTTAAGCCAAGGACTTAAAAGGGTGTATGAGAGAGCACATTCTGGCTGCCATATCTCTGTTTTGGTTTCCAGTATATCTGGGTTATTCCACCAGGCATTTCTGAGATATGCTTTGGCAAACAAAACAGGAGCTGAGTTGAAACAAAGGTCTTGGATTCAGTCAGGTGTGGAATTGTATTGAAGAAGAGCAAGAAATGCATATTATTTGTTTGTTTGTTTGTTTGTCTATCTATCCATCTATCTATACTTATACATTAGTTATTTGTTTGTTTGTTTGTTTGTTTGTTTGTTTGTTTATTTATTTGGGTTTGTCTCAAAATTATTTTGGGATTTTGCAAGCCCTTGACCCCTCCAATTCAATCCCCTAACAAACTCATTCTGCAAAACAAAAACATTGCGACTGCTCCTGTAACGAAAGCGATTTCGCAACACAGTTTGATCGGGCTACAGAGGCGCCAATATTTTTAAGC
This sequence comes from Tachysurus fulvidraco, assembly GCF_022655615.1. NCBI lineage: Eukaryota > Metazoa > Chordata > Actinopteri > Siluriformes > Bagridae > Tachysurus > Tachysurus fulvidraco. The sequence goes on along the minus strand of NC_062537.1, from coordinate 10,952,991 downwards.
GGCAAAAAGTCTTGGGAAGAAATTCTGTAGTCGAGCACCACTACAACAATAACAAGAACACTGAAGAGACTCACAGAGGAAATTCTTAATCCACTGTCACCATCCATCTATTTGTTTCAGGGCACAATGTTGGCACAATAATATTGTTTCTATAACAAATATTTGACATGTCATATCCAAAAGGATGGTAGGAACAGCATAAATAATAGTGATAATAAAAAAAGATTCCTGGCATCACACAGTATAAAGGATGATTATTCGCTGTATACAGTAGCTTCAGTTCTCTTTGCAGAACACGCAACCTTGCTGTCTCGCCAAAGGTATCCTTCATCCACAGTTTATAGTTTTTCTCTTTTATCCTGTTATCAATACTACAGAAAAAACCCACAACAGGCAGTTTCCCAAGCCGGTCACATGATAGACAGTTCAGTACTCATTCTTATTATTTCACATAGACATAGTGTATTATATGAGGGTCAAGAAAACTTCATCTGTCATTTCTTCATGAACATCTACACTGTGTGTACACTGAAACGTCCACAAAGCAACAGACTGCATATGATGTAGTCAGGTAGTGTATGCCATACAGTGATGCTGAGACTGTAATGTTCACTTGGCATAAGTACAACTGGTACTTTTCTTTCTCATGAAGTGTGAGTGTTTGATTTTGTGAGTGTTTGCTCTTGTGCTAAAGTTTCATTGTGGTTTCTGATGTGAACTATAAGCTAAATTATATCAATACAATTCTATTTGTCTAGCACTTTTAACAACGGACATTGTCGCAAAAGCAGCTTTACAGAAATATAAAAACTCAGACTGTAAATGATCAAATTTAAAATTCAAATTTATCCCTAACGAGCAAGCCGGAGGCAACGGTGGCAAGTAAATCTCCCTGAGATGATATTAGGAAGAAACCTTAAATGGAACCAGACTATTAAAAAAAAAAAATCTATTTCTGTTCCTTCTCTTTCAGTCCCTCCAAAAATTGTCAACTTCTCAAACAGTTTGGTGGTGAATGAAGGCTCCAGCGTCACACTGATGTGTTTGGCTAACGGCAAACCAGAGCCTGCAATCAGCTGGAAAATGACCCAAAAAGGTAAGAGACTCTACTTTCCTTTTTTCTTCATTCAGTAGATATTAATATTCTCTGAAAATTACAGCTCAGTTCCAGCTGAGGTTCCGGTGCACAACAGGTCACAGCGGTGTGTGTGAGTATATTGAAAGTGTGAAAAAAGATGTTTTTTTTGTTTGTTTGTTTGTTTTTTTGCATTTACACAGTATACACAATTCAGTTGTTTATCAAGAATGAGCTGAATAGATATCTGTATTCTAGCATCCCTTAATAAGGTTTATGAATATTCCAAATTATACGCCACACTTTAGCAAGGTAGTGCGTTTGGGTGTCATTTCAGTGAGATACGTTATGTGTGGGAGTGTGTGGACATTTTAGATAAACTGGGTGGTACGTTTCCTATCAGCTTGCACCACAGAGGAATCAGCTCCGTTTGAGCCTTTCTGCTCCTCTGCTGCTCCCTGTGTGGCTTCACGTTATCAAGGAGAAAAATACATTTTAACGTTTAATGATTCATGCGCTTCTATTGTGTAGTAGCCCACGTCTCTCTCTGACACTGTGTCAGTACAAGAATCTGGCAATTGAAATGTTAATATGACATCTATGTGACTGCCTGTTTTTAAATTGTTTTTAATAATAGCTCTATTATAATACAGAACAGGTGTTTTTTTACAGCGTTTATTAATAAAGATTATCTAACACATTTCAAATAAAGAAAGAAAACATCTCCATGATGTACATAGTTACAAATGAAGAATATGTAATTGATGGCATGAATGAACCTGCACGCACGTATACAGCAGGATCATACACAGTAGTATTGTCATAAATGTTCAATCAAATTCAGTATCATGGTTGATATTTAATGCAGATTCATTAGTTTGGTATTTCACTGCCTTGTAGATAGAATTTACTCTGATCCACATTTCTGAAACGCAAGAATCTTGATGAGACCAGAAGCACGTACGGTTGAGTGCAGATGAAATGAGACATGCTACACTTTTCACTTTCCCGTTTACCTGCATCCCGATTTTAAAATAAACCATTGTATAACATTTGAAAATTTTAAAACATTCATTTCCTGTTACACCGTAGTCATAAATAAAGGATTTAAAAAAAAATATATATATATATATAATATATATATATATATATATATATATATATATATATATATATATATATATATATATATATATATATATATATGTATATATAGTGTGCAACAAATACACCATAATAATGAGCTGTAGAACAAAGTAATTTGTTTTTACAAATTAAAATGTACAGGTTGTGATTCACCCCAAATGTCGTGAATCCAATAAACGATCAGTTACCGTTTAAAGTCATATTGTTAGTTGAATAGAGTTGACCTGTGTGTAGATAAAGCAGCAGATCGGATAAGATCTGATTCGACTCTATTGTTATCGAGTCTCGGACACGTACATACTGTAGGCAGTGAAATGCAGGTACAGTAGTTTCTGACAGGAAGCACAAAAAACGATAAACAATTCAAATTTATTTGTATAGTGCTTTTAACAACTTAAAGCAGCTTTACAGAAGGTAAAAATGTAATAATATACTGTAAATATGACAGTATGGTATTGTAAATAACAAAGTATTAGCACAAAGTAAACTCATGTAAGTTAAAGTATTAGCACATGAAGTAAAGCACAAGATTCTCCAGAGATATCCAGCAATAATTAAGAGAACAGCTTTATGAATACCATGGAAGTATCAAAACAAGTCTAGGGCAAAGTTCTGGTTATTAGAGTTTAATTAAGACTTTTAACACCCCATGCAATATCCTAGCATCCGGTATTTAAAAATGAAAAGAATATGGCACATACGTGACTCCCTTGAGGAGGTCATACACCATAAGTCCGTGACTGGGTAAAGAGTTTCTTATACAGAGAAACAACCAAGAAGTCCAGTATGACTCTGAAGTAGAAGGAGAAGTCTGTAGGAAACTCTTCGACTTAAAGATCTGAATCATCACACCTACAAAACACCACGACTACCATGACAGACACTTTTCTTAATAAGCCCCAGATGTCTAGCATTAACTCCCACACTGCATCTGCAGCGAGGCTCTGCCACTGTCATACTCAGGGTTTCCAATCGCAGTCCTTGCTGAGCACTAGATGCTTATCTAAATCTGGATCTAGGGAAGCAAGCGAGCCCATACTTTCCCGCTGCTGATGAGATTTTGCTTCCGAGTAGCAGTGATTGAACGGCCTACAACTTTTGCATATCACCTTTACATTACAATAATTCCCTGCAGGAACACCTGATATAATTGGGTGCCACAGTGTCAAAGACAGCACAGAAAGTTAATAGCAAAACAAATAGTTTAATTTGGGAAGAACTCAGCAAAACAAAAGCTTAGCGTAATAGCGTGCCTTTTTTTTGTAATATTACAGGAACTCTGGTAAGTGAAATACTAAATGCCTGTGATCTTTGGAGGAACCTCCTGTGCCTTTCCAAGGCAGTGATTTATGTTGCAGCTCAAGAGATACGAAAGACAATATTCCTCCTTTTTTTTTTTTTTTTTTTTTCCTTTCAAATAGGTTTCTCTCATATATTGCAGTCCAATATGTATTCTGAAAAAACATGGGTGGAATAAGTCTTTGTACGATAAGCAGTAAGTCTTATTGTGTTCTGGGTAAGGGTGTCTGTTTATCTGATCCAGTTTTCTTACTTTCTAGCAAATTACACAAACCCTATGATTTTTTTTTTTTTAACCAAACAACCAACTGTTAGATTTCGTCTTCTTCCCTCAGTATGAGAAGCATTTTTCTTCATTCTAACCAATGCTCGTCGATCTTCCATTTGAAGCTTCATTTGACAGGTACAGGTTGTGTTTTTTTTTTGTTTTGTTTTGTTTTTTTGGTCTATGAAAATTGAACATTAATATTCAGAATAAAAAAGGTCTGCAGAGTTGAATTGGTCTTCATATAGTGCTGCAAAAACAGCCATGGCATTGAATGTTAATTCGCTATTCAATAACAACAGATGAGATATTGTAATTCCATGAAGTGGTGTTCTTATGCAATGTGTGACGCTTTTACAAGAGAAGGGTTTTGGTGCTAGCTGTGCTTCATATGATCAAAGCAAGTAATCAAAACTGTTTACAGCTTTAATAAATACTGGCGCTTTACTTAGGATGACTAGAAAAGACTTTTTGCTTCTAATACAAACTGGGAAATGGTGCATGAAGGCATTTTAGATTTGTACAAGGAGGAAAGAGGATTATACTTGTTATTTTATAATCTTCATAATATTGCTTTGCTGCTGGACATAGAACAAGGTCAATACTAATAATACTAATTGAGGAACTGTTAGTAATTTATCATTGCACATGTTTAATTGGTTTGCATAAGACACTGATTTTTAATGATGCCATTTGTGTCTGCAAGGCTTGGCTGCTAAAGCACTATTACATTAGTTAGCATTAGAGTTTGGGTTCATTTAGATGAAGGCAAAGTACTGCAGTTTTTCTTATGTGTGTGTGTGTGTGTGTGTGTGTGTGTGTGTGTGTGTGTGTGTGTGTGTGTGTGTGTGTGTGTGTGTTATTTTTTATGAAGTCCTGATAGTGTTAATCTAGTCTATAGCTGTATAATGAGATTTCAGCGCAGTTGCCGTGTTTGTGAGTTTAGCAGCTCATTTCGGGGGCCAAATGATCCCTGTAGCAGGAATGCTATAATCTACTAGTACAGCTCTGCTCTACTGAGCTCTCTGTCTCTCTCTTTCACTCACTTTCTCTCACTCTGTCGCTCACTTTCTGTCCCTCTCTCTCTCTCTCTCTCTCTCTCTCTCTCTTTCTCTCTCTCTCTCTCTCTCTCTCTCTCTCTCTGTCGCTTGCTGCCCGTTTGTCTGCCCTCGGCTTTTTGTACCGACTTCCACTTTCATTATTTATCTTTCCTTCCCCGTTTTTTGGGATGACAAAAATAATAAAGTGAGAAATAAATATATATCCACAGGGTGGAGGCGATTGATGATACAATGGCCTTGTCTGCGTGTTGGACAGTCCTGACTCATTGCAACAACACACTGGCGCATGATAGATCCGCAGCTTAAGGGAGTTTAACTGGATCTGAAGATCACAGTAGTATATGCTACTATATACATAAGGAATAAGACTCGACAGGAACGTCACTGTTACAGGAAAACGAAGACACAAAGAGAATGTGACGTGATACGCAGGGCATTGTGTAACTGTGCAACTGTGCCTTTCTTCTTAAACCAGAGCAATTTGCCAACAGTTGTACAGTTCATATTTATTTTAATAAAAATGACATGTACTTTTATCTGTTTGCATTTAAAGCGGTGGATTGCGGACTTGTGAGACACTGATTTTTTCCTGCTTTCAATTTACTGACAAAATAATAATAATAATAATAATAATAATAATAATAATAATAATAATAATAATAATAATAATAATAAAAGGTTAGCGATTTAATCACCCAGAACTTAAAAACCTTCAGAGCCTAAAAACGACAGGAAAACAAGGATTTCCAGCCAGCACGTGAGCTTTAAGGATTGTATGAGAAGGAAAATATTATCAGTTGTGCTCTATCAGGAAATGCTTGCAGCAACAGTAATCGTTACAACTCAGCGGGATGGTGGATTTTTAGGTGATTCTGCAGTACTGTACAGTAAACAATGCAGTAATTACAGTACAGTTTTAACTGAATCCTTTAAAAAAAGAAAAAAAAAACACGCTTGCCCAGTGTTCAAATGGTCAGAGATTTCAGTCCGGATCCGCTGTTCCTCAGTGATTAAATGCATCTGAGCTCTGACCTGTACAGGAGAGATGAAAACCAAAAGTGCAATGTTTATATATGGAAGTGATGGAAGTGGCTTGATGAGGTCACCAGAGAATTGCCAGACTGTTTCATGGTGACAGAAAAGCTACAATAACCCAAATAATCACTCTGTATACTCTGTGTGGTGAGAAGCAAAGCATCTCAGAATGCACATGTCGAAAATTGAGGCGGATGAACTACAACAGCCATGTTGTGATCATGTTGGTGTTTCAGTGGGCCATCACCAAAACTCGACAGTTAAAGACTGAAAAACTATAGACTCGTCCGAAGAACATGGAACTGATTTCTGCCGAGGCTCAAAAATGATAGTGTTAGAAGAGTGTCTTAACTGGCTTTGTGGTGGAGGTGATGTAATGGTGTGGGGAATGTTTCCTTGCCACACTTTGGACCTATTAATCAATCAGTCAATCATATGAATGCCACAGACTCTCTGAGCATTGTTTCTGACCATGTGAATTGCTTCTTGACAAAAATTGACCATCTTCTAAGAGCTACTCCCAGCATGATAATGTATGTCATGGCAGCAAAAGTTGATTCAAACCAGTTTCATGAACATAACACTGAGTTCAATATTCTTCAGTGATCTTTCCAGGTGGGACAGGAGATTCATGGATAGATCTCCAGGAATTGTGTGATGCAGTCACATGAATAAGGACCAGAATCTCAAATGTCTGTGCCTTAAAGAAACTAAGGCTTTTTTTTAGATCAAAGTGATTCCCTACCCATTATTATGCTTGGTGATCTACATTCCCCACCAGAGATGGGGTACTCGAGTCATATGACTTGACTCAAGTCAGACTTAAGTCGCAAATTTGAGACTTGCTTGACTAATATTAAAAGACTCGACTTGACTTTGACTTGACAGTCATGAATTGAGACTTACTTGTGACTTGCACATGTATGACTTACTCCCACCTCTTTAGACAAGGTAAATCTGATAAAAGGAGGGGGCGGAGCTTCTAGGATGTGCCATTTAATATCAGAGCATTCAAAACTAGTGCACAAATCATTCTAGATTAGTATTTCGATCAGTTTATCTCTTATTTTTATTTAGGAGGATTTATTTAAGGTATTTTCTTGCCGTATTTTTGCATGAAAACTCCCACTAGCATACTATGTTTTTTTTTTTATTGGGAGCGCCTACACAAAACATGTAATGACTAGGAATTGTGGCAGTATAAAAATCATATAAAACCACATGAGAAAATTATGTTGCACAAGCCTAGTGGAAGAGCTCTGATACTTTTCCTCACATTCTAAAAAAAAAGTTCAAAAGTGCAGCATTTAATTAACTCTGACTGTTCCGTAGTATATAGGTGTAATATAGGTTACAAATTGTTATTTCGTTTTTCCTTAAAGCAAGTTTTACCACAGCAACAGTTATACTTTCTCTTTTCTTATTCAGGTTAAACAACTTTACCATTTTCCATTAGCAAGTCCCTTTGGATTAGTTGTTACTATAGAAACAATACCGTATTAGAACAAGTACATTATTATGAAAGTGTGATTTGCACTGTGGCATAAAAACATTAAGCTGTTAGTCGATGTCTCACTCAAAGAAAGATAGAAGCATTTCAAAAGAAAGCGAATCTTTTGCTTAAAAGCCAGCTCAGTTGCGAAAGTGTACAAAGTGCATTGTGTAAATAACAATTCTTGGACAGTTCTTAAATCTCTAACACATTGGAGTCCATAAGTAATCATGGTTAATGATGTGGAAGTACTGTATGTGATTCTGTGGTGATTTAATGAGTATAAAAATGGCCGTTTGTATCTATTCCGAGTTGCCAGTTTATTAGGTGAACTATTCTGCCTGAATTTGTCTCCATTTGGATTCTACCACATGCTGGCTGCATTGTGCTGGAAATTGTGCAGTGGGAGGCAAACAACTCGTTGAACCTCATCGCAGAGATACTTGATTGGTTTGAGATCCAGAGACTGTCCAGGTCACTGAAGTAAACTCGTTGTCACGTTCCTGGAAGCGCCGAATACCCAGGCACATCCTGTGATATGGTGTACTATCATAGAAATACAATAAAAAAAAAAAATCCATTCAAGTAAGAATACTTTAATTCAGCTCACCTGTATTTGTTTAGCTCTTATATCAGTAGATGTTGCCACAAAGCAGCTTTTTATAAATATATAAAGTCAATGCGTTCGTCTTTTGATTTTATTTTTCACCTTCAGACTAGAATCTTTTCACAATGCATTTTTAAGCTTTTGTCTGTTCAAGTGAAAGAGCTGCATTTGTAATTGCATTATGAACACCTGTGCTGAAAGTCTCCTTTGGTCTGCAATATGTTTCCTTCTATAGGGTCTTATTCTGTAGTATTGTTGTGCTAGTTTTATTTCATTGTGCATTAAGTAATGGAGCACCAGGGGGGCATGGTGGTGTAGTGCTTAGGACATTCGCCCTGTACCATCGGGGTTGGGGCTTTGAGTCCCAGCTTCACCCTGCATGTGTGGAGTTTGCATGTTCCCCCTGTGGTTTGGGGCTTTCCTCCAGATACCAGCTTTACACCCCCAGTCCAAAGATGTGTTGCAGGCTGCCTGGTGTCTCTAAATTGGGTGTGTGAACTTATGCCTTTGTGCCCTGTGACAGGTTGACACTTCGTTCAGGGTGTTCTCTGCCTTGTGTCTGCAGTCCCCTGGGATAGACTCCAGGATTCCTGTGACCCTGTGTAGGATAAGCTGCACTAAAAATAATGGATTGATGGCAATCCTCGAAAGGGTTGTCAGCTATTTGCACAATGCTAGAATCAGTATGCCTTTCATTAACTACCGTTTTAATGCCAGGCACTTTTAATGCCTGTTTTATTTTCAATTTCTTTAGTTAATTAAGCATTAACTGTACACATTGGTTTGCCTGATTTGTCACATGCCATATGTACGATTCATATGAGCATATGGTTGAATCTAATACACTGGCAAATCAGCTTATTAAGTAAACCACAGCACTATATAAACTCATTCGCATGAATCCACTGTATGTGTTATTGTACATCCGAAAGAACTATATCATCTTTGCTCTGATTTCAACATATGCAATAGCTGTGGCACTCAAGTCTGACTATTTGTATAGTTTTTGTATATTTTTATGGTTTTAAATCGAGGTGCACTTATCAGAAGAAGTGATCTATGATAAAGCCAGCATTTGTCTGATTTTGTGTCCAATTTTTTTTTTTTTAGGTGGATAATACAATAATGCCTTATACCTGTCTGTGCACTGTATATATACTTTTTTTTAGATTTTGTTGTCACATTGATACTTCAGTTATCAAGCTGCATACACACGATTTTATTTATATATAAATCCTTTGCAGGAACATTTACAGTAGAAGTGTGTTCATGAAAAATCAACATTAATATCCTATGAAAGCTGTTGAGTTTGTGTAAATTTATTCACAGTGAGACGCTCTAATGTGAACCATGATTGATCAGCTTCAAATCATATAATCGGTGCTAAGTTGCTGCAATTTCATACATGGATTATGTTGTCACTTAAGTTTAAGCCACTTATTTCTTTTAATTGTGTACAAATGTAATTCTTTGGAAATACAGTTTTTTTTTAGTCAAAATGACTTGAAATGAAAGAAGACAACCCCGGCCAGGTTTTATATGATTAATCAATAGTATTTTTATAGCAGGATATATTTATTCAACGATTTTGCTTTGGCAGCCTTTTAGCTTTATTCATAATACCGTCGAATCCCCAGCAGCTTCCAAGCTGAATGGCCATTGTGACATAGGTTTCTTTATTGTTTATCCAAACTACTGCAATTTGTGCTTATAGATTTAAGTTTATTTAATGCTTCCAAGTATGGTTTTGGTGATATCAGTGTGTAAATTTGATGATTGATGAACGGCTGTATTAAGCCGTGTGATGCTCGTGCACGCACAGAGTAGGATTTATCCAGGAGTCAGAGTCGGTACAGCACCGGAAAGGTGAATCTGTGAATTTGATTCAGATGAAATTTAAACAGTTTTGCTGAGTTAATTTCTTTTTATCAATTTTGTACATATTCTATTAACCTTTAGGTGAGCTACGTGTTGGAGACCCCTGGTGTAGCCAATACACTGCGGGATTGAGCTGCATTACTGGAGGTTTTAATGCGCCCTGAACTTAACTTGACCCGCTTAGTCATCAGTTTGTCATGTTCAGCTCTGTGAAATTTGTCATTTATGCAGTTTGGAGATATAGAAATGTAAATCAGCGGCACTGTGAAAGTGCTTGGTAATCTACAGGAGGTATTTATCTAAATATGGATGTAAAGAAATTACAGAAAGTTTTACAGAAAGGTTTGTAAATTACATTAGTTACAGAAAGGTTTGTAAATCTGGCTGAAATGTGTAGTTCACCGTATTTTACACCAAAAAATAGTTTATTATAAAATAAGGCTTTGTTAGTGGATATAATCAGAGATTATACTATGAAACAGAATTCATTGCTGTAGAGATTTCCCCTTCTTCCAAGTTTTTCCTGTGTTAACCAATAATAATTTTGTTGTTCAAATGTCACAACACTTCCTTGTTTCAGCTGCTTGTTTTATTGTGTGAAGACCGAATATCCACTATTATCAAGTCTTCCTGTCAGTGAGCCTCATTTATCAATTTTTCAGTAAAGTTTGTGTTTAAATGTTCAAGCCAAGCCGAACCAAAAAAAAATCCCACCAAATTTTTGAAAGTTTCAGAATCACTGATTTTCCTCGTACTCACACGTGTATCTTGATGAACCAAGAATCATTTGCAAATTACCAGGCGTGTGTTAGGCTCGGCCGATTTGCATCCGGCGATGTGCGAAACTCCATAAAATAGCAAAACTCACAGTGTTGAAATAAGGACTAAACAAAAAGGTAGAAGTGAATGTTGTTTAGACCCATGTTTGTGCCAATAAATATGCATATCATTTAACAGCATAACAGCACCTAAAAAAAAGGTTTCGAGTTTAGAGACAGATTGCAGAAAAGGTTATGTGTGAATGAACTGAGGTGAAAAGTAATATGTGGCATGAAAACAAAGGAGAAAAGATCTACATTGTATAAGATTTTATACACAGCAAGCACGTCACACAGGGAAACTGGGTGATGTTTCTTTGGTTATAATTAAATGGTTTGCTTTATTGGTCTTCGATGTTTAATGTTTTCATTGACCTAGTGAACTAGCAGGAAGAGGTTTATTACTAGCGGCTATAAAGCACTTGTACATAATGGAAACGTAAGTAAATAAACAATTTAAACTTGCCAGTATATCAGTGCAGTGATCCATGTAAATTGTAGTTTTATAGTTTCAACTGTATTTTTGAGGTTTTTTTAGTTAGTAATCTAATGTATACATTTAAAGACACTCCGAAGCATGAGTATACTAACGTTTTTGTTTTTTTTATTGTTGTTGTTGTTGATTTAAATTGAAGGATGTTCACTAATCCCAATTTTCTTATGTAAATGCCCACATAGATGATTTGCAAATAAATCTGTTTGTCTCCAGCTTGATAAACGAGGCCCAGTAAGATCAGGGAACTGAGTAAATGCATATCATTTCTCTTCTCCATCTACCGTGTGTGATCAGAGTGTGATCACATCTCTCCTCAGCTGCAGATGCAGATATTCAGCATCCCTCCTGCTCTGGAGCATCCTGGGATGTGTTAGTGTGAGTACACATGTAGTTGTGTATGTGTGAAAAAGAAGTTAAAAGAATCTGTTCAGGCTGTCCACTGAGTCCTGTGGGATTGACTCCAGGCTCAAGCATTATAGAAGATGGATGCATTAATAATAATAAAATTTGCCTGAAATTTATATGTTTATCCACCAGCAGGTTTGTGTATGATTGACAAGTGTGGAATGGCATAAGGTTATCACGGACTGACATTGTGTGTCACTGCCTAATGCTCCATGCTTATTTTGTTGACAAAATGGTGATGAAAAATCCCTTTTTCTGACTTAGGCATGATTTATACTTCTGTGAGCATCTGTGAGAATGTCAATCGTTGTGTGTGGACGCACATCTAAGTAAAAATTGGCAGCTTTGCATGTAATGTGAGTTTGTAGAGAAAGGGGGCAGTGTGGCATGAACCAAACCAGAATTTAGAGGGAATTAAATGCGGTAAGAGAAATCTCATTCGAATAGACAAGAGACGTGTCAAAATACTATGGGTGTAACCGTGTCGAAAAGAGCTGGGGACAAAAATGATGATGATGGTAAAAATAAAAAGAAGAAGAAAGATTTTCTGTACGATTTTATTTATCTGTATCACACATTTCATTCATTGAAAAACTTCAATTTAACTACTGATTAAATCCACGATTCTAGCAGTTGAAGAATGGTGGGTGCTTTAGAACTGAGATGGTGTATCTTTACTTGGAGCTTTAGTTCTATAAAGAAAGTAAAGTGTGTGATCAAGTGCAAGTTTTATCTTAGAGGTCAAAAACAGCCATTAATATATTAAGATTATGAATAGAGCTATTGACATGTTTTTCAAAAGGTTATGATTTGAACATTTTACACAGTTACGTTCACAAGGTTTGCCAGAAAGCTTCACATTGAGACTAGTTGTGAGCTTCGGGAGTGAATAAGTAGTCACACAAGTGCAACTTGCTTTACTTTCATGCTGAGCTTGAAAGGCACCAAGTATGAAGCTTGCGGGTATATTTGCCAGGTTTCCCATCCAGACTACATTTCAAAAGCGGCATAAAAGTTCTAAAACTAGCTCAGAAAGTTTGGCATTGGACAAGGGACCTTTTACTCCTTTTTCTCAGTCTTAGTTAAGAACTATTAAGTATTAATTAAGAAGTTAATAGCTCTGCTGGGGTGTCCAAAAATAATACTTTATTTAATTTTAAACATATTACAGCTCTTAAATGAACAGTCTACATCCATCCATTTTTCTGAAAGATTTATCCTACACACGGTCATGGAGAGACGGTTTTTATCACAAGGGGCTCAGGGCACAAGGCAGGGGACAATCTGTGCCAATCCATCACAGGGCACAATCATAGTCACAATTACATCCCCATTTACACACTACAGACAATTAGACACCAGTCAGCCTACAACACGTGTTGTAGGAGAGTCCAGAGGACAGGGACAAACTCAAAAATAGACTCAAAAGGACCAAGCTGGCAGTTGAATCCCCAATCGTGTAGGTGCATAACAAACATGCTAGCTGCTAAGCTATCATCCCTTAGCCTTAGTAATTAAAAGAAAAATACTTATGGACAATTATATTGAAATGCAGCTTAAAGGACCCCATTTTGACTAGCAGCCGTACATAGTTTGCATTCATAGTGATTAATAAAATAATGGTAATAAAAAAATAAAAATAAAAACAGATACAGATGTGAATATTTGAGTCAACAAACAAATACAGGTACAAATAAAGACAACAACATTGCATTACATTCCTAATGTATAGTCTAAAGGTAATTGAGAACAAGTTCTGTCTACAGATGGCATTTATCATTACCATCAGCTCTCAGTGACTCTACTGTTGTTGCCAAGAAATAAAAATATCAGCACTATGAATCAGAACAACATATATAATACCTTCAGTCTGTGTTTAACAGTGCTTACAATTGGTCAAGTGGCTATAATAAAAAAAAAAACAAAGAGAAAAAAACAGTGTTTGATTCTTCATCTTTTCTTTGCATGAAGGAGCATGGAATCAGTATTGATCTGAACTCGATCCAATCAAACGCAGACTGTGGACATCACATCAGTGCGAGTCTTTTGATTGTCTACAATCAGAATGTAACCTGGACTTTTCCTTCGCAGCTTTTTTTTTTTTTTTTTTTTTTTGCAATGCAGTGTTTTACTGTACACCAGGACACCCAATCTTAAAAACACTGGCCTTGCAGAAGCTGAGAATATGAACATGGAGCATTTTAATGTAGCATTGTAGTGCATTGCTAAATCCAAATCATGAATTGTCACACCTGTAAGTCCCCTCTCTTTGATATGATCCTGGATGGCAACCATGAAGTACTCAGAATGGAAATAAATAGTCTCGTTTCAACAATCACTCCTGTGTGATTGAAGAGACTCTCTGATGCACCTGCTGCCAATGCTCCATATTTATCTTGTGTTTGACAGCATATTGGATGACTGTGATACATTCTCCATGAAAGATCCCTTAATTTCCTCTGCCCCTGCAGACACCTACAGTGGTATGTGCTTTTGCTGAAATGTCTAGACAGACAGACAGACAGACAGACAGACAGACAGACAGACAGACAGACAGATATATATATATAGTTAGCCAGCCAGACAGACAGACAGACAGACAGACAGACAGACAGACAGACAGACAGATAGATAGACAGACAGACAGACAGACAGACAGACAGACAGACAGACAGACAGACAGACAGACAGACAGATAGATAGATAGATAGATAGATAGATAGATAGATAGATAGATAGATAGATAGATAGATAGATAGATAGATTTATGACTGTGGCAAATAGAAACTGAATATAAAGCACCAGTTAGATCACTGAGGCTAAGCTCACTAATAATGCAGCTGGATGTATTAAATTAATGAAGGAATCCAAAAGACATAATTTAAAATCTGATATTAAAGAGACTAATCTGTCTCTTCGGTTTCAATTAGCTGCCCATGCTACCTTTGACAGAGCTGAGATGTTTCACTGAATATAATTATATATAATATATCTGTATATATCTGAGTTTCTGTCCCCCACTTGGTCCAGCAGCAGGATCCCACACTCTTATTGCCGCAGCTTGGGTTCAGTAGCAGGGAATTAACCCAGCCACCGAGGGATTAACTCTCAGTGCCAGGTCTGGATAAAATGGAAGGGTTGCATCAGGAAGGGCATCCGGTGTAATACCTGTGCCAAATCAAATATGTGGACCAGATGATCCTTTGTGGTGACCCCAAACCAGGAGCAGTCAAAATAACAACCACATATCTGTATGAGCCTTACATGTTTTTATTTATTTATTTATTTTTAAATCTTTTCTTCTATTACAGACAGATTCTTGTTATTTTTAAAAGATAGATAAAGAAAAGATGCTTCTTTCATATTTAGGCATCTTGTCTCTGAAGGCCAAGCCTTGTATCATGAATACTAAGAGTCAGCTTTGACAGTGATCTTAGTTTTAAAAAGCAAGCCTGTAAAGCCTGCAACATAGCATACTGTCACCTCCGTAATATCTCTGAGACTCTTGACATTTTTCCTCGGCTGACAGTAAGGAACTTTTACATGCTTTTTGTGTCACCTAGACTGGATTACTATAACGCTCTCTTATCCGGCCAGAATGCTACTGCCAGAATCCTGACATGTACCAGAATGAGAGATCATATTTCACAGGCTCTTAAATCTTTTTATTGGTTATACCCGTATTGATTTGAAGATTTTTTTATTACATTTTTCACACCTTCATGGTCTTGCCAGTCACTTTTCAAAAAAAACTTTGATATTATCTAGCTGTATCATTTGGATTATTAAACAGCCTGATCCTTGATATATGCCTGATGGAGGAAACAGGGAACCTTTTAGCTTCAGATATGAATTTGATTTAAATATCATAATATTGTCTGTAGCAGCAATGATTGTCCCATCATTCAGTTATGGTGTCTCCATAATCACAAATCAGTCAAATAGGTTTATATTAATGCATTTGCTCTAATATATTATCAGTATAATAGTCATATAGTGGACTTTCAATGGAATCTGTTAAATGGATTACTTATGTACCGTAAAGTTTTTTAAAGTGTCAGCACTTTGTAACTTAATTTTTTATCTATGGAAACTTCTTCAGGATGGAAGAATGTCACTTTTTTTTTTCCATTAATTCATTAATTTTTTAATTTGTTTGTTTGTTTGTTTGTTTGTTTTTAACAGAACCCGACCTTAAGCAAAATAAAATCTTATCTAAAGCTATCTATTTGATCTGTAATCAAAAGTAATTGATAAAAAAAATCACTGATTACTTTCTTCTTTACAAAGATATACAGTATATATATGGAGTTATGATAGAGCAACATTGCAATTCATGTTTTTTGTACCTCGATTAAGACAGTGTGTCACTAAATTAGGGTCGCGGCAACACATCAACGTCTATATTCAAGTAAACTACAAAACTGTTGCCTGGTTTATTTCATATCTGAATTTTCATCTAATGATCCTTTGCCTGAGTCAGATCCAGTAAACAGTGCAGCTGGATGTTATTGGAGTTGTAAGGCTTGGTGTGGTAGCCTTATAAATGGCATGGATCACACTAAATCAGAAGTACTCGAGATCCACACAAAACCCTGCTATGATTTGCCAGACTCTCCAAAAGCCTGCCTGAGTTGGCTTTGTCACCACTTTAATGTCTGGAATAGGGAGGGGACAAGAGCCATTAACAGAGGCCACTTCCTACAGCTAGGAACCAGCATGCTGGTCTAAAAAATTGATGAGCGGATGTAGGCACGCTGGGCTGAAATGTGCTTGGAATTGTGTAGGAACAAAGATGTGAGCATTGCGGCATTGGAAAGATAAAATAGACACGTGGGTGCCATTACACAAGTCACTCCACCCATGTGTAAGTCAAACCCTGAGCTGGTGTCTTTAACCATTTACAATCTCTGGCAGATAAAACAGCTTGTAAGCAGGCAATACAGAGGTTAACTCTTTGGTTATGGGGATACTGTGATAAACACACCCTCAGAACTGTAGGCAGATATTACAACTTAAAGAAAACTAATAAATTCGGACTAACATAGGCACTGGTGCAAAATTACAAATGGAATATGGAATCACTGTGAGATATCTAATGAGCCTAACCACAATATAGCTACTTCCGATGAAGTCAGGCGGCTTAACCAAAACATTGGTGATCTTGGAAACACATTGCTGTTTATCTTTGGGAATAATATGCAACAGCAATTTCAGAAAACTAATTCTGCTCTTCAGGCAGTTATGAAATGCCGTGGAGTTGGTTTGGTCATTGAGGGCTTATGTGGCACGATAACTCTAAATTCTTGGCAAAAAAAACCACGTTTCCAACAGCGTCTCATCAGCATAGCGGTAACAGAACAGAGGAAAAAACAGCACTTAAACATTCAGGCCAAAAGAAGTTCAGGACATCTGTTTTTATTGCTGTTGTAGATACACTGAGGAAATGTATCAGAGGTATTTCTTTGTAGTTTTCCTACAAAGAAATACAGCAGATGTGGGTTTTAATCAATATTCAGTCCATCACATTGTAGGATCTGTGAATCCCAGCGAATAAAACAGAAAAGAATTATGCAGAATTATTTGGTGAAATATTTTTTTTAATAAACTGGTACAGTTTAAAAATAATTCCAAATATGAGAGCAGACTAGATCACCTGGCTGTGATGTCTATAAACTGATGTTTTTCCACAAATTGGATTTTAGTAGTCTAATCGATGACTTATAAAAGTAAGAGTTCCAATGAATCTAGGACTGGGTTTGACTGGGTTTGATTTCATAGTGAACTATGACAGTACTAGAGAGTTCCACAAATAGACTTGAGGAAACAATCAGTCTCTTAGTTAAGATATAACCATGTGGTCCCAATCATACGTCTCTGTGAGAAAGAGGTCTTCTGCTGAGGAATGGAATAAAATAGAGGGATGAGTAAAATTTAGTGCTAATGCTTCCTTTATGTATTCTCCAATGGCACAAGTTTCTGGTCATTAACAATGGGGCAGTAGCCCAGTGCCATGCAGGGGTAGGTCAGAAAGCTTGGCTTTACCATTCAGATTAAGGTAAAGAGCAGGAATCTGCATTTTTTTTCCCTGTCTTGGGGAAACAGTCTACAAGAAATGGAAGAGAACTGTAAGAGCTTTTACCTTTAGGATATGGATGGATTATTATAAGCTGGCCAGAGGATATCCAGCACAATGGGGATATGAATGGACCTGGCGATGAGAGATGAGATTCCTCTATCTGTGATCAGAGCTATGGTGATCTTATTTCTTTACCCGCTAGATTTCTCTCCAATGTGTGAGTACTTAACAGGAACAACAAAGATTCTTAACTGCCATGCGTCTTCATACAAGAATTTGCCAGCCACCGAGGAGATTACAAGAACTTGAAAATATTTGGGAATCATGGGATGAGCAAATGAATAGTTTGCACCTTTTGTTTTCTATTAAGTGTGGGATGAGAAAGCTCATGTGGGTAGTGGATATTGCTCCTTTAATAGGACATGCAGAGTTCCTCCCTCCTGTAATACTACAGTTCCCTTATGGACATCTTATCATTGCTTTATATTGCATCACTTTCTGATTTGCATTCAACCCAGGTAGTTATGGTATGATACTGGGCAGGAGACACCTGACTCTCATCAGATTATTGGTAGGAATATTAGTGAGCAGACTGACCTACTTCAAGGTGAGCTGTTTGTTCCTGCAGATGATTTCAGTTTCGAGAGAATCATTGAGGTATCAACAAAAATGCACTTTTCAACAGGTTTGGTCCAGCAACTTCAGCTATGAGCTATGAGGGTACAGAAACTGGTGCATAGGATGCATAGTCAGCTGCTGAAAACGGATAATCAAAAAACTTCCCAGAATGCCTGGGCCAAAAAGCTGTGCTGTAGGGCAGTTGTAGTTCATATAGCACAAAGGTTGGTAAAGGGCAGCACCCCAGTGCGGTCTTATCAGTGCTCTTCTAATAAGCAGAGGTGTAGTCTGATATTTTGTTGATATCTTGGGAATGGATAGACGAAAACACTGTGTGTTGAATCCCTTACTTTTTCATGAGATCTGCTGTACATCTCAGGCAGGACTATGCAGGGTTTATGAATATTGACTTTCAAGTTTGTGACTTGTGAGCATTGAGTCATGAGCAGATCCCCTAGTGCTATGGCTGCGGGGGAAATGGTATGACAGTGAGCTCTTCTATAGCCACAGAGATTTTCTGCATTTGCTGACCATGTTTTTTAAGAAGAAAAGGTGAACATTTGTAATTCTTATGTAATAATTCAAATTCAGCAGCGATAGGATCAATATGACAAGGTTCGTCTGCACAACATATTAATCGCAGTCTAATACTCATCATGGTAAGATATACAATTTATCCCAAGCTCTTGATTCGTTGCTGCTGTATACCTGCCTAATTGGTTAATGATAGGTATACTGGTGTTCAGAATAAAGTGGTCCTTTGCAGGTTCCATCTCAATACATCATAGGAGTGTAATGATTGTTGTATACAGATAGTGCTTGTTCTGTAGCTGCTGTGATAGTTCTGTTTGAGACTTGTCATAAGCTGAGTCTCTCCCAGGTGTGAGACGATGTCTCTCACATTGCGGCACATTGAATCTAGCAGGCTGCATTACGGTCTGAGACAGAACCAGCGATTTTGTAATGCTATTGTTTAAGTCAGCACTGTAAATGGAAACATAAAATAAAATTCACTGCATGTCGTACTCTGTATGTATGTGTATGTGACAAATAAAAAAGATTTATGTTATTAAAAAATTATTATTATTGTTAGAATTAGTGCAGCATGTATAAGAGTATGATGTAATTTTGATGCACACATACTGTACTGGGTCTGAAATGCAGACATGTGTTTTCATGTATTTGCTTACTGGTTCTTTCATTAACGCATATGCTTTAAGCCTCATATTTTTCACCTACAAAAAAGATCACGATCAGAACTGATCATTCTGTTTTCTGTCATGTCTTATATAGGAAACGATGACATCGATTCAGAAGACGAGTATTTTGAGATCCCTTCCATCAGCAGAAACAAAGCAGGAATGTACGAGTGCACAGCAGCCAACGACATCGCCGTCGACAGAAAGACAGTGAAGCTGGTGGTCAACTGTGAGTGCTTGTTCTATGTTCACACTGGCTCCCTCTAAATGACCTGTTTCAAATGCTTGGTAAAGTTAAGTAAAGCAACAGTAACAATTATGTGAATTGTACTGAGTAGAAAAATACTTTATCTTTCGTGCACACACACACACACACACACACACACACACACACACACACACACACACACACACACACACACACACACACACACTAATGTTGTTAGATGAAAGTATGAAAATTAAGATTTATAAGTCTGTTGCACTGAGGATAATAATGCATAAAAGATACATTTGTAGCATGTATGACTGTTCTTATTACACTCATAACAGGTGTGTGTGTGTGTGTGTGTGTGTGTGTGTGTGTGTGTGTGTGTGTGTGTGTGTGTGTGTGTGCAGATCCTCCCACCGTGTTTGAAGGTAGAGATGTAGGTGTCTCTCTGGATCACACTGGGGTCTTGACGTGCGAGGCAGATGCTGTGCCAAAGGCAGATTTCGAGTGGTACAGAGATGACAGAAGGTAAAAGAGTACTAAGAGGTTAAAGGAAAAAATACTTTTGCTTTAACCTCTTAGTGCTATTGAGATCATTTATGACATTTTCGAGAAATTTCTGAGAAATTTTTGAGAAATGACATTTTTGGGGCAGCGGTGGCTCAAGTGGTTTATGCTCTGCCAAGCTGCCACTGTTGATTGCCTTAGCAAAGCCCTTAACAAAGCCCTCTCTGCTTCATGTTTGCTGTATCATGGCTGACCCAACCTCCAACGTCGGGATATGCGAAGAAGGAACCTCACTGTGCTGTAATGTATATATGACAAAATAAAGGTTTCTTTTTCTTCTTATGAGGATCATAAGTGTGCAATCAGCGAATACATACAGTATGTGCCCTTAATAAGCAAGTGTAGTTATAGTTCCCTGTTCCCTGTAAAAAACATTATTTAATATTTAGATCAGTACAGTACAGTTGTATTTGAGCCCTGATGTATCGTGTTATTTTATATAACTCCAAAAGCAGTAATAAATGGGAATTCCTCTGGTTAGAGATGGAATATTTAAACAGATAGTGTTGCCACTGCAATAAAAATTCCACCTGTCATTCGCGGTACACGTGTTTATATGTTCGGCAGATGTATTACAGAGAAAGGAAAGGAGAAGTTTTATTAAATGTCAACATTACTGAATATCAGCTGAATGTTTTTATCCTTGGTTAAACCTTGTGTGAGTTATAACTGCCACAGAGTTTAAAAGACTGTAATCACTTTGATATTTTTGGGTAGGATGTTTGGATTAATGAACCTTCTGTTATCACACTGACAAACATGATTATATTAGACTTTCCAGAAGAGATATTTTTAAAATGTTAAAATGGTTGGGAATTCAGTTGTGTAAAATGATCTCATTTGCAAATATAATGTACCTGATTTTTTTTTTATCTAGATTTAATGAGG
Source organism: Tachysurus fulvidraco (assembly GCF_022655615.1). Taxonomy (NCBI): domain Eukaryota; kingdom Metazoa; phylum Chordata; class Actinopteri; order Siluriformes; family Bagridae; genus Tachysurus; species Tachysurus fulvidraco. The sequence goes on along the minus strand of NC_062537.1, from coordinate 10,931,852 downwards.
GAGTTATATAATACCAGATATTATGGAAATATGTCTTCCTTTGTCCAGCGAGCATCATGTCTGACCCGCATTACAGTAAAAGCTATAGAGTTGCTGTCTCATATTTTTCATAGTTACTCACTAGGATGAGTAAATATTGCATAACATCTAAACAAATATTGGGTATTCTGACAATTTAGTTTTTAGTAGTTAATTCAATGTAGCATCAGTAGCGTTTTTTTCATTCTTTCTTCTTCAGTAGCTGGGAACACTGACCCTGAAGTGGGATTTCATCCTGTAGGGGATGACCACACAAGAACCCATCCACACTCTCATTCACACCTACAGCCAATTTAACATATCCAGTTCACTTTCACACGTTTTTGGGAGGTGACTGAAAACCCGCATGAGCACAGAAACTCGGAAACTTTCTGTGCACCAAGAGTAACTTGGATTCAGAATCGAACCCTGAAGCTGTGAAGCCATTTTTCATTTTCAATCTAAACTTGCTTTATTGCTGTGAAAGTATCAGGTTAGGATTGGTGGAAAGCATGTGCACATCTTCAGAGAAGGTATTTATGTAGAAGTCAGGGTTACCAAATTGGATTAACGGCCTTCAATTCAGTTTTGAATCTTCCTAATTAAACTACAAACCTTGTCAGACTGTGGCCAAATATCAAAATAAATGATATCAATTAGCATAACGTTATTTGTTTCCAAGTCAATGGGCTTGAGATAATCTTAATCATGAAACAACTGGGAGGAAATGCACACTTTCCATTCATTAATTAATTAATTCATTCGTTCATCTTTATCATGATTTGTCCTGGTTAGACCTGCAAACATGTAGCTACAACACAATCTGTGTTTACCGTTAAAAACAAAATTATAAATTGCTTTAATTAAGCTTATATTTAAGCAGTAATTAATTAGGTTATTAGATATCATATTCCAATATGCTAAATATACCACATTTTATTCAACTTTTCCTTTTTTGATCTTAATATACAACCTAGCCCAATTTTTAGAAAAAAAAAGTAGCTTGGATTAAGAGACCACGCAATGTGTGATTTAAAAAGGAAATAAATCCATAGGCTCCTCCAGGCAGCCCTTTCAGCTCTGATTGAGGTGCTACAGAGTGCGCAGAGGTTTGCACCTCGGTAGATTTGACAGCTTTCTCTAGAGACACCTCATTTTGTGCTTCCGTTTTGATGGTGGATATTACAGTTTAAAAGCCTCGTATTTCGCCTGATGCATCTTCTTTATTTTATATTCATCCAAATACTAAAGGCATTCTGTCTAAAGCATATCTGACTGCAATGCATCTCAATATGTTCTCTCAAAGCTACCTTTGTTGTCAGCAAAGAGAAAATCACAGAGCTGGGTGTGATTAGTGGATGCTGCTGATGTTAATATCTTCTGGCTTCTGCACATTGCTTTTTTTTTTATGTGTAACGGGCCAGCTGCCATCTGTGGCCATGAAATGCAGATGCTGTCACAAATGTCACCCTGTTCTTCAAAAGCAGCTCTGATGTGGTGCAAATCACACTGGGCTGATCCAGCTCCCTCAGCATGCTGCCTTGTCTTTCAGGATCTTCAGTGGCTTTGAAGGTATTAAGATCGAGGACACCGGATTCACGTCAAAACTGACTTTTCACAACGTGTCTCAGGAAGACTATGGAAATTACACGTGCGTCGCCATCAACAAACTCGGGAGTGCGAACACAAGCATCATTTTATATGGTGAGTCAGTTTATACGTGTCGGTTATACATGTCCGAGTTAGAAAGGTTAGAGGAGCTTCTTTATTCTTTATGCACATAAAATATATTTCAATAGAATCACAGAACAAAAACTACTATTGCTTTTATCCTTTGCTGAAATCTGGTTACATGAGACTTTCATGATTACTAACAAAAACCTACTTAAACATTTATAAATGTTTATTCCTTTAAAAAAAACATCAGCTGACATAAAGATTATTACAAGTTGACAACACTTGAATCAAGCTGACATCTTTTTTGTTGAACTACAGCTTCATTAAATTGAATTATTAGACCAAGATAATTAGCTCAGTGTAATTCTAGTACATTATATGAAAAAAAAATGTGGTTATTGACCATCTACCACTTTTCTGGGTAGACGTTTCGCTAGATTTCGGAGTAAGGCTTTGAGAATTTGTGCTTATTCAGCCACAAGAGCATCAGTGAAGTCAGGTGTTTAATGTGGTTAAGGTCAGGAGCTCGCTTTGTTCGGAGAGGCATTGTCCTGACGGAACAGGTTTGGGTTTGTTAGTTCCAGTGAAGGAAGATTTCAAAAAACTTGGTGTTTAGTCATAGTCTGGTTCTAGTTTAAGAAAAAGTAAAAGTAGAAAAAGACTTAAGAACTTTTATTCTTATTACAATAATAATAATAATAATAATAATAATAATAATAATAATAATAATGCACTAAAATACTAGCAGTGAAAGAATTTATTGAATAAGTATAATGACAAATATAAAAAAAAAATACAATTACAGACATAAAATCATGTGGCAGCAGCATAATAAAATAAAATGGCTTATCAAAGAGCTTCATTAATCCACATGAAGCAAACATGAAAAACCCCAGTAATGTTGAACATGGTAAGGTTTTTGCTGTCAGGATGGTTTGAGTATTTTCGAAACTGCTGATCTCAACAAAAAAAGCTGATCTCAGAAAACCCATCTGGTCTTTTTCTAATCTCCAGCTGTCTATTTTTGATGACCAATATGACCAAAGTAATCTCAAGTCCCTGCTCTTGGCTAAACGGAATGGATCCTTGTCTTTTGTTTCTGCAGATCATTCACCTTAAGGTTCAACGTTTTTGTGCCTTTTTGCTCCTCACACGTGTAAAAAGTGCTCATTTGATTCACCATAGCCAGCCTTCCTGCCAGTTCAAACCAATCTTATCAACAGTGTGTTTTCACCTTCTGAACATATGCTCACTGGGTGGTTTTTATTTCTTTATTTTTTTTTATATTGTATTTTACATCATTTTGTATGAACGTTTTGTGTTACACAGAACAGCTGTTGTGAGTGTGAATCCTAGGAGATCCAAAGCTTCTGAAATCAATCCAAACTCAAACCATCCTGTCTGGCACCGGGAACCGTGCCAGAGTCAAATTCACTGAGATCACGTTTTCCCTGATTGCCACAATTGATGTGTACATTAAATAAAATGTCTTCATCTGTAGCTGCATGTATTTATGCACTATGCTGCCGCCATATGATTGGCTGATTAGATAATTGCATGAATGAACCGGGTGCATGGGTTTCTATTAATCCCATTAGTCAACAAGACAAACATTATACAAACTCTAACAACATTTTACCCCTAAAAAGATATCATTTTTGCTCAAATAATTTTTTGTATCAGTGAAATATTATTGAATATCTATGCCAAAGTCATGACCCTGTAATGATAGAGATATATATTATATGGTCTCTGTTCCTAAATTAGTTTTGATGTTTTTTTTAGTATTACATCATTACCTTCAAATGTCTTGCCATCATAGTGTATTGTAATCTGCAATAAAAGTATTAAAAAAAACAAAGGTAAAAAAGCTGTCAGTGGACTCAAGTGTTATGCCAACATCAGAATGGACAAAAGCAATCTTTATGTCAGGCAGTAAATAAGGAATGAGATGTGTTACCAATGATTGCATAATTTCTGGGATATACTGATGTTTGATATGGCTTGATCTCTAGCCTTTGCCTTATATCTTGCCATTTTCGTTTGTTTGTTTTTGCTGATATAGAAGTAATTGAACCCACTAGCTCGACGCTCTTGCAAGGTTAGTACTCGGCATAAGCATGTCCTTTTAGCTCTTGCCTCCGCCGGGCCTGTTCCTGCATGTTTTAAACTTATTTAAACAAATAAGCAAATAAATGACTGCTTCAAGTTTTCTGTTAACCACATTGTGATGACGAGACGATGTAGCTGAGGTGACGCTCAAGCTGATCTGCGAGATTGCCGCACCAGATTTCCCAAACCTTGAAGACTCTAATATAATTGTCTTGTCATCTAACAGAATGTGATTGTCAGGTCATAAAGTGGTGATTAGCCATCCCTATTAAAGGGTATATTAGCTTAGACATCCAATTCGTAATGTCAGTAATAAACGCGACATTTTGGGTGACATGCAGAATTGCTGCTGGGGGAATAGCATGGTGCTGTCATGCCTCAGTCCGTCTTCAGTAGACCACAAGTGGGGTGTTGAATGCTTCTCCATTCTTTGTTGCTTAAATGTGTTTTCTTTCTTCCTTATGTCTTTCTATATCCCTGTCTAACCTTCATGCACCATGCCATGGCTTCATTGTGGCTATGCATGCCTGCGTCTGCTGTGTGTAAGTACTCATCTGCAAAGTATGAAAAGTTTTGTTCTGTCTTATTCCTTGTCGGTGCCCTAAAATGTCCTGAAATACTTATTGTGCTTATGAAACTAAATGCTCCATGTCAAGACAATATGGAGAATGTCTGACCTAAATTGAAAACACTTTGAGTCTGGAATGATGACATTGTCTTCTCAAGAGAGGCATTAACTACTTTGAATTTGATTTTGAGAAACTGGTATTATTCTAATTATCCAACTGCAAGATTGAATATAATCTGCTGTGGTGCTATAATTGGATCGCTGTCTCTAAAATAAGAGGCTAGTGAGCTCCAGCAAATTCACAGGAAATTAGAAGGCATTCTCAGAAACCCATCAAAGCACAACATTTAATAGACACTCCATATGATACTACAGTGTAACATTTGTTCAGACAGAAATAAGACACTTATCTGAACTCATTTTCTCCCTCCATTTGGATGGGTTTAGTTTTTCAGGATGACATGTAATAAAGTCTTTGCTTGAACCCTTTGTGATAACATTCTTGTGTCCATGATTTTATAAAAGAACATGGGACAGGCAAATTTCAGCTTTTTTTTCTTTTTTTTTAAATAAAAAAATAAACATTCAGGCAGAAATTTGCGTGACACAAGGTGGTGTTCAGATTTTTGCCATTTAAATAAAATTCAACATTACAATCAGTATCAATTTGAAGCTTTATACTGATCGTAGCTTTGACTGTAATAGCAAATTGAGGCAATTATCAGGAGGTCTACTGTTTTTTGTTTGTTTGTTTTTGTTTTTTTATTACCTTTATTTCAATTTCTTTCTAATGGCCTAGCAGTGAAGTATGTTGAGATATTATTTCAATAAATATAAATAAAAAAATCAAGCAAAATAAAATAAGAAAGTACTATTTTCGAGCCTCTTTAAATGCATCCAGTATTTTAAGATTTCTGTGAAATATTTTGTCTTAATGCATCGACAAGTAGAATTTGTTAGATAGATAGATAGATAGATAGATAGATAGATAGATAGATAGATAGATAGATAGATAGATAGATAGATAGATAGATAGATAGATAGATAGATAGATAGATAGATAGATAGATAGAGTGAGCATAATTCTAAGAACACTGTATCCCAAAAAGCTGTGCAATTTGTTTAAGGACAAAAAAACTATTCAAGTCATATAGGTAGAGAATAAATAAATAAAACTACAGTCATATCAAACGAATGGCTCATGATAAAGTGGGGTATATAATTCTAAATATAATTTATAGTGATATAATAGTGATATAATTGTAGAATAAGACCTGTCTTTTGCCATCTGTCATTGTTTCTAGCTTCATTACTAATAAAATGCTCATCGTTATATTTTATGTTCACTTCTTTTTTATTTTAAAGTCCACTTCAAAAACACGTCTCGTACAGAATCATCTTTGGCTAACACTCAGAACACATACAGAAGTTATCTGTTTATTCCTCGCTGAGAGTTTTCCCTTTTTTAACAGTCATTACTTTCCCATAATCAGTCGCGAACGCTGGTTCACAAACGGCTGATTGAAAAGTGAACAGATTAATGGCCTGCCTGGTTTTCCCAGCCATTTGCACTGCTATACTCAGACAGTCTCTGTTTTCTTCAGCCAACAGCACTGTCTCGTTAAGCCTTTCTATAATTATAAACCCAGAACAGCTCTTACAGTAAAGCCTCCATCCTCAGCCACGTCAGCAATCTCACCACCAAACCTGCTCCTTAATTAGGGTGTTTATCACAAACTGCAATTACAGTTGACCCACACTGTGCACGGGTAAAGGGTATGGGCTTTACAGCATGTTAATGAAAGTGCAAGTCAGGAGGACAGGAACAGCCAAGCAGCTTGAGCCAGAGGAAAGCAGATACACTAATGATTCTTATGTGAGCTCTAAACCTTAGTTCTTTCCTGGACCTGAGTTGTTTCTGTTCATTTTTTTTTTTAGCCAGTTCAGAATTAGGGCCCACTTTCACATCAGTACTGAAACCCTTCCAAAAATACTCTGACCTCCAGGTGGGCTTACTAGGCAAATAGAGCGGTAAGAGCAACGTCTAATCTAGGCTGAACTGGATGCTTTAAGCGATGTTTCACTTTGGGATAACATTTATTTGTCCTCATTCACTCCTAGTCATATTCAGGACCTTTTCTTGATGGCTGTGGCTGGCTCTGAAACACAAGCTATTTGCAGCAAATAATAGATAAGGAATCTATATTTAATACACTGAACTTGTTTAGTTATCTATCTTTCTGCTAGCTTGTGTCCTAAGTGTCATTTGTGCCAGTTTTGTTTTTGAAATTTAAGAGCCCTGCATATCAGCATCAGTCAGTGTCCAAGTGATCTAAAAATGTATTAAATGTGTAACGTTAAGCAAAGTTAATAGTAATTAGTCCATTATTGCACAAATCAGCTCAGTTTCTTCTAATTACTAATTAAGGAGTGACTACAATTTGCAATATATACATCTTATTATACATTTAATATGAAGGCATTACACTTATGTCATATTATATCTATAACTATATCTATTATATATTACGGTGCACTCTGTTAATTAACATCTTTTTGTTTTTAATTACTTCCAGAGTGTTGTGTTTAAATGTCACACTAAATCTCATTATTTTCTATACAATGAAAGTATTTTATCTTACCTAATTATGTTACATTTGTGGCTTGGATTTTAGTCTAAATTATGATGTATGGCCACACTGAATTATTTCACTAGAATATGGTAAAGACTAAACTTTCACAATACATTTATGGCACAAATTAGCAAATATTGTTTTTTTTTTATATTGACGACCATTGATGGGGCAGAACAACGTTAATAACAACATAACCTTAAACAAAATTAAGAGGCTATCACACTTTATTTAGCACAATTTATGCTATAGACTATTTACTATCTAGTCCATTTTTTGGCTAACCTTGTAATAGGCAGTTAGCATGTAGCAATAATGCTCTATGAAGCTACATGGGGCTTCATGGATGAGCCACCACAGAGACAGCAGAACTCTTTCAGAAGGTTCCATCATCTTGTATAAAGATGTATAAAGAAAAGTGCTGTTAGATGCAGGTTGTAGGAATTGTAGCTATTCCAACTCATTTTCTCACTAACAATTACGGCAGTATTGTATTTCAAATTTAGGTGCACTGAGTTCATTCTGTGTTATTCAAATTCGAACATGGACTACTGACAACACAAATACTCTATAATAATAGAAAATACATTTCTGCACAATGGCACACACCACTACTCTAACAATACGTTCAAAGTGTAGTTTTATTTCTATAACCTAGCTTGAATGTGCTTTACAAAGTTGAATAAAAGAGAATAAGTAGGAAATGCTGATTTTGCTATTGTTCACATTTACGCAATAACAAAAGAGAGCTCCAGGGGTGGAAAAAATGATGATAATAATAACAGTACTGTTAATATCACCATGAGGACTATTTCCTTCCCTACAAGATGCCCACAGTGAATGAGCTGCCTTTTGGCTTTCTTGCTTTTTTTCTTGCTGCTGCCCAACTGTCTTTCTTTTTTGAAACAAGTGCCTTGTTTCATATAATTTCTCTTTTTAGAAGTGACTTCATCTGTTTTAGAGCAAACAGCCACTGAACGCAATCAGTTGCGGGAAGGTTTGTAATAGACAGAACTACCAGAGCTAATCTCTAATCTTTTAATGATTTGAAATTGACTGACTGACATCAATCATTAACAATTTACTAAACCTAGAAACTAACGAACAGAAGTTAGAGGAACGTTTGAATTAGTCAAGACAAAACTGACACATACTCAGGGGATCGTTGATTAAAGCAGTATAATAATGTCAGCGCTTTTGTGACATAAATGCATTATGTTTTAAAGCTATTATGTGCAGTGGCATCTACAGACTCATTTTAGACTATCAGTAAATAATACAAATTTGCCTGGAAATATGACAGTTACCTAACATTTATAACTACCCAAGGTGCAGTCTGATTATAATTAGTCACTTTGCACAGTCATGGCTTTATACAGTGCTTGCATAAGTATTCATCCTCCTTGACCTTTTCCACATTTTGTGGCAAGCTGAAATTTTTAACAGGCTTAATTGAGCGAACATGATTTAAATGTACAGAAGTTCTAAGAAACTACGCATTATCATATTTTTTCTTTCTTGTTTTCTCGTTACATAACAAATATTGTTTTGGAAATGCGCAGTAACGTTGCATCGTGGATAATCGCATACACTTTAACTTTGATCAGGGACTCAGGTGATTGACAATTTCCACATTAATTGTCCGACACTCAAACACGAGGCCGTGAGGTCTGTATTTTTAACGTCGGAGACAATTTATTTAATGTGCGCATAAATAAGTGTATAGAAAAAATTGGCCAAAAAATGAAAGGGAATGGGAAAAGGAAGAGAACATGAATACAGTTTGCGTGTTATTTATTTACATTAAAATAAAATGAAAAGTTGATAGTATATATATTTACCCATCATTTCCGTGAAACTCTAAAAATTTGTTCTCTTACAGCAGGGGGCCATCAAACGTCACATATGTAGAGTACATTTAAAGTGTTACTTAATCACGATATAAATATGACACCAAAGTTTGTTAAAGAGAATAAGTCAAATAAAGTAGGATAAGTGGAATTAGCTTGCAAGGTAAAAAAAAACAGACAAAATATCGATGTGATATAACGATAGTATTTTTAGATCGTTTTTTTTTATGAATAAAGTGCATGTGTGTGCAATGTGTGTGTGTGTGGTTTTAGTGCGCATTTGTAAAGTGTACTAAATAAAAGGTTCAGTTGAGAAAAGTGTGAGCACATAGTCGAAGTTCTGTTGCATTTGAACTAAAATTGTAGTCATGTATTTTAACACGCGAGTAAGCAGGTGAAATCAGAAGAACCAAACCAACCATAAGGTCAATACTTATGCAAGTCACTGTAGCATCACTGATTTGATGAGCTTGGAAAGGCATATATTATGAGGGCATGTAAGAGCTTGGAAATTACACAGCCAGAATGATGGCTCTACTTTTCCAGTGTCGTTTATGGTGTAATGATACTCTCAGTAAATAACACAGAGGTTACATTCTGTGCTTCTCTGAACATTCTGTGAACATATAGCATTTTAACAGAAATAAAAGAAAGTGTATGAAGTTAAGATGACTCATGTAGCCAGCTAACCGATTCTTAATATTAGGTTAGCAGTTGTCTAATCTATCTGAATGTATGTGAACATAGCAAAACATTTTGGAAATGTTTATCTGCTGTTATATTTAATAAAAAAATAAAGGGCCATATTCAGAGTTAAAGCAAGCACATGTAAGGATTCAGTACACATATTGCACACATTGGTATTCAGACCTCAGACAAACATTCTTCATTTAAACATTGCATAAGAGTTATACGTTTCTCGGTTACAAACAGACGCATGTCTAAGTTATGTCAAGTTAAGTCAAGAAGCTTTTATTGTCATTCTAACCATATATAGGTGATGCAGAACACAGTGAAATGAAATAGCATTTCTCCTGGACCACGGTGTTACATGTACCATGAATCACGTATATACGAAGGATTCTGAGTCCAGTGCCAGTATCTGACACTCTGGTGTATCTATGTTATCACACTGAAATTAATAAATATAACACTATTAATATTCCCTTCACAACCCACACATTTGTTTTTGGAGATCATCCTAGAGAGGCAGTCCTCACCTCAAGGAGCAAATTATTTTATAAAATTATCTCTTAAAGGAAGCCATAACTGTTGCAGCGCTCATTTTCTTTAAAGGAAATGCAGCAAAAGAACGAAAACATTGTTGAATTTATTTGACAAGTGAAAATAAAAAATATTTTAAAAATAAAAAATACTGAATTAAACGCATTATAAAAAACATTGAATGCAACATAGATTACGATTTCCTGATAAAATGATAGATGTGGTGGATCAAGCTGACAGACACGGATAGACATAATCACATGGATTTATTTTCTTTTAGCAACAGCGAAGAGTTCAAATACACCATTTTATTTACTGTATGTGTCCACTTACAATAAAAAAAAACAAAAAAATATAGTGCTATTTAAATGAACCAATTAAAATCTGAAACACAAATTATCTGTTGAAATATACATTGAATGATAGCATTTATTACAGCTAGGATTTTTCATGCACCCATTTTGCTCATTTTTAAGAGTACTTAAAAATGGGGGCCATTTTCTCGTGTATATATCATTTTTAATTTTTTAATTGTCACTTGCTTTTAGGTTACACTGTATTTGAAAGAAGAAAAAAACAGTTCTCATTTTCTATTCCAACCCAAATGCTTCTACTTAAGAGAAACAGAAAAACCTGGCAACCTGATATGCATGAAGTACAGACAGGAATATGAATGGGAAGCTCAGAAAATAGACTGGGTGCATAACGTATCTTTAAACACACAGAACTTTCTCTCTGAAAATATTGACATAACTTTTAGACTTAAGTCGCCAACTCTGAATGCGGCCCCAAATGCAGAAATATTTAACAGAGTTTCAGGATCACTGTTTTCCAGTTCAAACAAAACAACATGGAGCTATGTCATCTTTAGCTATAACCTTATAGAAGCTGACAGATTCATTAGTTCGTCCCCACATTTCTGTAGGGACATGGCACTAATTTATTACCTATCACTTTGTGTCTGAAATGTTTGTAGCTTTGTGTGTTTAATTAATTATAATTTTTTCACTCTGGATGCTATTTAGGACCCGGTGCAGTTCAAGACGGTAACAGCGGCAAAGCGGGGACGTACACACCCATCTGCCTGTTCCTCGCCGTCGCCCTGCAGCTACTGCTCACGTTTTGATGGTGAAGAGGTTTTCGGCTGGAATTGGTCCCATCTCTCTCGTCACTCATATCAACCCCTGCAGCCACCGATGAGAGCAGAGGGCGGGCATGTGATTCCCCACTACACCTTTTTAATAAAGTAATCATCCCATTTTACTTTATACTAGTGTCAAATAAATCTCTCCTATATTTTTTATCTTATCTTTTTTTTTTCTTTCTTTTGCCCCAGTAAAAATCTCATGATTTATACATAGGAAACAGGCCTATTGAGGTGAGGCTTGTCCAGTATATATTTGCATATAAAAGAATTTCTGTAACTGTAGTTTAATTTAACCAAATGTAACTTCTTCTAAAACTTTAGTATCAAACTTAATAAGAAAATAATATTATTCCAAGTACGTTTGGTATTCTAAGTATTATTCCAATGCACATACTGTATGTCTCCCTTCTCTTGTTTGTCATCACATTCAATGACCTCAAGAAATAAGAATTACTGTATAATTATTTTTAACATTTGTTTTTTGGTAATGCCATATTCCAGAGTTTTTGGGGAGACCGGGCACATCTGCTACTCCCCATTGTACTTTTCTTTTTTTTTTTCGGATGGTAATATTTATAAGTTTTTTTTTGTTGTTTTTTTTTGCAAATGAATTCATACAAGACAGACTTTGGTGTAACTTTTATTTGATTTTTTTTTTTTTATTTGGTGTAACTTTTATTAAATGGAAAAGGCAAAGTGGGTAATCTTGCAGAACCATTAAGAAACTCACTACTAACATTTAATTTAGTCTGCAGGAGAGAACATTAAAAAGGAGTTTGGGATCATTTAATGTAATATGATTACATTAATTACATACGATATACACCAATTAAAAATGCATTGTTTTGTTCGTTTTTAATATTAATATTATCAAGCAACAATAGATTTCAACTCCAGTCGCTCATTGCTTTTTGATCGAGTAGGGCTGCATTCTAGGTCTGGGGTAAAAACCAAGAGGTAGACATTTCCATTCCACCGACCGAGACAGCCCAAAGTCATCATTGTTAAGTTGGTTTTGAAGTTACAATTGCTGTAGCTCAAACAATTTTTTTTTTCAACCCATACCTATATTCTGTGTAATAATGCACCTTCTTCAATTTTTCAATAATTCTAAAAGTTCCCATCCTGACATAACTCATCATCACTAAGTTCTCTTCTCTATATGCATATGATTTGTACAAAGGGAAAATATGCACCTGTTTTTACTAAAGTTGTGAACCAGTTTAATACAATGCAACAGACTTTTCTATTTTATGTTGCTGCTCTGGTTGGAGTCATGTAATTTATTTCTGAAATTTGCATTGTTTTGCATTAGAGTAACTTCTAAAAAAAAAAAAATGTTTATTGTAAAAATCTGATATTAAGTAGTGTGCTTTCCATATGGTATATGGGCAGGATGAAGTAAAATTGTCTATCATCGTCTTACCTTCAATATCTGAGTTTCAGAATGGTATCGTTGCAGAGCAGCTGTGTGGTCTGCTTGAGCATCTATACATTATAATTTTTTTTATTATTTTTGTCTCATTGTTTTTGCCTGAATATTTGCTATATCCCCAGTCAGAGTACCTCAAAGACAGAGCAAAACTCACATGATGATGATTTTTGCACTACAGTCAGTGTGCATGTCCAGATTTAATTTACAGGAAGACTTTAGTAGCTGTGACTGGTGAATAAAAAAAAAACAATGTAGAAAAAAAATATAATAAATAAATAAATAACTTTCTCATATTGACATGCCCAGCAAAAAAAAAAAGACAGCCCTGGGCACAATGAAGCTTGAAACAGAAGTTTAAAGGGAAAAATCATTATCTATCATTATAATGGTGAATTTCAAGCACAAGGTATGATTACATTTAAGATGTGTGGCATTTGTGCAGAATTTTGTATGTGGTTACCTATAAAGATATACTGTAAAACCCTACAGTTTTGTCTTTATTTTATTCTTTATTCTTATTTCCTTTTTTTTTTTTTTAGCAGGTTTGGCCTTTATAAAGTGTAGGTGCAATATAGTTGTCTTTCAAAAGCATCATGAAAGCACAGAAATCTCATTTCACACTTTTCCCAATCTGAAATCTCAAGCTTAACTTGCACCCACTCTTTAGGGCTGTTTGTGACGTGTGTTTAGAAAGTGAACTTTGTAATCTGGGGTTATGAACCGAGGCATTTGGTAGAACTGAACCTGTTACTGCGCCATGTTATCTTCTGAAGGGGAGTGATGCTCATCTGTGCATGGCCAGAGCCCACACCTTTACTATGGATGAGTGAACTGGTGCAAATTTGTTGAAAAAATAAATAAATAAATATAAATAATATAATATAATATAATATAAGGCACCAAATCAAGTCTTAAAAAAATAATAATAATGTATCGCTCTTCTCCTACATGATTCCGTAGAGAGGACCAAATCAAATTAAACTCCCTGTAATGTAAAGTAATTGTTGCTTCATGTTTTTCTTTATGGATATTGTGTGTTCATATTTAAGACTTACAACAATAAAATGTTGTATCTAAACAGAACTTGCTTTACTGGTCTATTTGTGTCTTTTTTTTCCACATTAGACTGATATATATATGTTTCATTTTTTTACAAGTTTCAAAATAAATAAATAAACAAACAAATAAATAAATATAGACCGTGCAGAAAAATGACAGATTTTACACATAGATTAACACTTTAAGCATTTGCACTTTTTATTGAATTACATTTTCTTATTATTTGCTCAAGCATATTTGGTGGTTGAACATTCAGCACAGCCTTAATTTCAATAGGATTGGTTAAGCGTTGAACTGTAAAGCTAGACAAAAAGCTTTTTTTTGTTTGTTTGTTTTTTGTAACTTTGTAATTATAAATCCATAATCATTCAGAACCGATCAAAAATGAGTTCAGATGCAAGTAAAGAAGTTTAATATTATTCGTAGTGTGGAACCGCAGTTATAGTGAAAATGGGCAGTTAACATTTCATTTTCAGTTAATCATTAAATTATTGGGGATTTATTTACTGAAAAATTCCAGCTGAAAGATTAATTTTTTTTTGGTAAGAATTATTAAATGATTCATTATTATATTAATTATTATTATTGATATTGACACTTTACACATAGTTTTAGTGATGATCATTCAAAACTGATTGCAAGTCTTTTTTTTATGAGTTTTCCCCAAGCACTTTATTAGGAATAATCGTACAACCAATTATTCAGCCAATAGTTTGGCAGCAGTGCAGTACATAAAATCATGCAGAAGCAGACCAGCAGCTTCAGGCAATGTTCACATCAATCATCAGAATGTGATCTCAGTGATCTTGACCAAGGTATGGTTCTTTGTACCAGAGTGGCTGGCTTGAGAATTTCTCTAGCTGCTGATTATTTTAGGTATATACAGTAAAAAAAAAGGACTTGTTCATGAGAAACATCAATGGAGAATGTCCAGAGCAGTTGGATATTGCTATTGTCACAAAGCAAAAGTCATCTCAAATCACAATGAGTTCAGTGTTCTTCAGTGGTCTTTCCAGTCAATGGATCTGAATCCAGTAGACCAGCTTGGGGATGTGAAAAAACAAGAGATTCACAGCATGAAAGTGTATCTGAAAATCTGCATGATTTGGATGATGGCAACATGTCAACTTGGACCAGAAGCTCAAACCTCAAAGGAAATTTTTTGCATCTTTTCAAATCCGTGCCATGAAAAACATGCTGCATTGAGAGCAAAGCGCGGCCATACAGTACCTAGTAATAGTGTATCAAATAAAGTACTCTGTGATTGTGTGCATGTGTGTGTGTATGTGTATCTACTCAGTATCTAGATAATTAGCTACTTACTCATTTGTACCAGACAACACACTATATTTATGAACACACTGTGAATGCATGGCTCATTTCATTACATAATCGTTTAAATCTTGTGTTAAATCTAACATTTTCAAACGATGCATTATGGGTATTATAAATATCCTTCTTGACCAAAATAAACGACTGTGTCATACTGTCTATGTATGACATACTAAGACATCCATTTTTTGACATCCGGTGTATAAAAAAATGATACTGATTCATATTTTTAGCATCTGTCAATCTTTACAACCGTGGATCAATTTATATCAGTTTCATTCTAAATAAAGAACATAAATTACAAGTGAAATGACAGTTATGATTAAACAAAAATACCGTTTCCTAATTAGTGTCAATAACATTGAAAAGTCACAGAGCTCCCACTACAGTGAGCACACGCACAGCATTAGCAGACATGGCTTATGGGAATAAATAGTACACGAGTTAAGTAGTGAGGCTCAAGCAAGCTGTGATTTCCGATCAGAAACACACGCAAAGCCATCTGGGACAGAGAAAAGGAAGGATGCGGCTGTCTTTCTAATTAAAGACCTCAGTTTCACTTGGAGAAAGTGGCTTTAAACACAGTCTTCTTTCTGGCTTGGCTGATTGTTTGACACAGACAAACGTCTGGAACTGTTTTAGAGGAGACATGTGAATTACAATCACGGTACGTTCTTTTGTGCAGCTAAAAGGCACACATCAAAAAATAGTTCTGAGTTGGAGCCCAGTGAGGGTGGAAGAAAGAAAGGTTTTGTGAAAAGAGAAACCTCGGTATAGGTGTATTTTTACTTCCTGCTTTGCATATTAGAGAATAAAAACATTGCTGCGAACACACCCCACACATGTATAAGCTTTTCTTGAAGATAAATCTAAGCCTTGTGACTGAACAACTTGGCAGGGAGAAGTAGAAATGGCTCAGGAGGAAAATATCACTGAATAGCAGCTGGTAAATATTCAAACGCTTAAAGAGACACCGGGGGAAAATATAAATCTAATAAATCATATAATAATAAATTATGTGACAGCCGAGTGTCTTCAGTCTCCACCCCGAGTGTTTATTACAAACACAAAAGGGAGAAACGAGGGAGCGTGCGGCCTTTTGTCTTGGAAATTTGCTGGGAAAAGGAAAGAAAAACAACAAACAAACGGAACAATTGGTGGTGATTTCTGCTCATCTCCATGCTCCTGGTGGAGTTCTTTATCAGAGTTCACAGGATCTCCCCTCTGGAACTCCCACTGAGCTGTCACTCCTTCAGAAAGCAAAACAACATGAATAAATATGCATATTGACAGAGCAAATTAACCTAACTTGACATTTCCTGGCTATGGCACCTTTGGAGTGTCGGTCAGACTGCCAGTCTGAGGAAAAATATAAAAGAAAATTTTCTGCGTGTCCGCTTACTGTAGAGAACGTTTCAAAAATGAATATCACAGATAGAATTTTCTGCTTTTGTTTTGTGTTGTTGTTGTTGTTCTCATTGTTATTGTTTTACCACACAGAAACTTCTTCAAAGCTTGTCTGGATAGTTGTTCATGCAGCTAACAGAAGGGTTCAATTATATTTTCATCAGTGCTATTCACAAAACAAATCCCTTTATGTAATAAAACCAATAGTAGAAGAAAATATTCCTGAACTTTATTACACAGGACAGATACAATATTCATTCTCCAAGAAAAAAAAACAAAAAAAAACAACAAAACAAAACAAAAAGAAAACACAAGCATCTACATCTGCACATGCACACAGAACGGTTCTGTAAGAATCGTACACTTTCTCAGTGCTCTACAGTTTACCAGGTCAGAGAGAAACCTGGAAAAGAAATACGATGCATTTTTTTTAAAGCACACTGAGATACTGATGGTGGAATACATTGCAGTAGCTTGATAAGGGTTGGAACCGTGTATTAGTCGAAAAAAGAGACGACGACTTTTTATTCATTATTATTTCATCTATTTACTGAATTGTCCATCCAGCTTGTTCAGAAGGTGGTGGTTTATTTTCAGCACGGCTCAGGCGGTCGTTTGGCTGCGAGGCAAATCACAGGTTTTTTATTTAACGTGCTGGATTGAATATGTTATCATTTCTACAGTAACAAGGTACAATACAGAAGGACGTATATATTATTATGTATAGTGCACATTCCATGCAAACAAAATGGAAGTTTGGCATTTAGCATTTTTTGGATGGAGTCTCCAACGTCAGAAGTGTAGTTGCTAGTTTTCCACTATGGGAGAGTCTTCAGGATGAAATGGTTTCCAGTTTGTGGATTCTCAGCAATATAACAGACTGCAATTTTGTTTCATTCACTTCGAGAGAGAGAGAGAGAGAGAGAGAGAGAGAGAGAGAGAGAGAGAGAGAGAGAGAGAGAGAGAGAGAGAGAGAGAGAAGAATAAATAGACTGTTGAGAGCATGACATTTATAGATGATGTAAATTCATTTTGTGGATTTTGGACAAATGGATAAAAAGTAAGACTTTTTCTTATTTCTTATTTTTTAAATAAAAAAAATGGCAAGTATATTTTTATGGTATAAGAATAATAATATATCAGATGGCCAGATGATGCAATTATTTTCCAGTATATTCACTACAGTACGTCACATTGTGTTGTATACATTTCATTCATTCATTTTCTACCGCTTATTTGAACTACCTCGGGTCTCGGGCGTCATCGGGCATCAAGGCAGGATACACCCTCGACACAGTGCCGACCCATCGCCGGGCACACTACACTACCAGAGACCTATCAACCTACCATACAAGTCTTTGGACCGGGGGAGGAAACTGCAGTACCCGGAGGAAACCCCCGAGGCACGTGGAGAACATGCAAACTCCACACACACAAGGCGGAGGCGGGAATCGAACCCCTAACCCTGGAGGAGTGAGGTGAACGTGCTAACCACTAAGCCACCGTGCCCCCATTGTATACATTTATTATGTGTAAATGTAATTTTTAAACATAGAGTAATATGTTTAGACTGGATCATAAGCGTGGGCATAAAGCATTTTTAATCTGCAAAAGGACTGAGTTTCATCCTTTTTATAAGGGTGCACAATATTATCCAGAAACGGCACTGTGACTGCTGTGACACTGTGATTTTTATTCCAAGCAAGTCTACTGAAAGCTAAGATTTACTGAATAAGCAGGAAGAGTCAGGTGTGGCTGTTTGTATGGAATGAAGACCTGAACACACACCAGTCCACTGTGGATAAGACAGCCTTGTGCAAGCATTAAGCATGCAGAGTGTGTTAGAGATAAATTAGAGATAAAATGTACTATTAGTATATCATGTGTGGTTGTACACTGTTAAATAAATTATGCTAAATGGTGAGTTGTGACTTTTGGAAAAGATCCTCCCTGGAAACCTGACCGAAAAGAAAAGCCTGTGTTGCAGGCTTCTAGTTAGAATGTTTAAGGGAGCTTTCACACTAAAGGTTCAGTCTGAAACAGTACGGTTTGATTAAAATATCTGTCATTCAGACAGTGAAGTGCACTGTGGCACCAAACCCGAGACTCAACCGGACTGCACTGGAACTGTGGTGTGATGCTGATCACTCGTACTCGGGTCAACCTGTGTATATGTTTCAGCATCATTCATGTCCACAACATGTGTACCATGTTGACATGTTGGCATGGGATTGTGATGGAACACAGAAAACTAAAGATGCCTTACTCCATTTTCTAAAAAATAAATAAATAAATAGTGAAATACATTCTGCATGTATGTTTGTGACATTGTTAGATGAACACAAATGCACTGGAGTTAGATAGAATCGAGTGAGTCTAAAACAAGGCCAGCGCTACAGAGGGGCCGGGAACAATCAAACTTGGATTTGGACCACAGCAAACATGCCCAGTGTGAAAGCCACCAAAGTGTCCGCTAGAAGGACAAAAAGAAAAAGTGCAGCTTATATTAAAAAAAAACATCTGAAACAATATTTATGAAGAAATATTCTTTTGGCAGCTGAGTTCATTCAGTTCAGTTTGAGCACATAGCTGGCACAGAGCTTCCACTGGCTTTACAATCTCATATACAATAATTATGATTTGTGCAGCTATGGAAACCTAAAGCTAAAGTTACAGGATTCATTCTAATTGAAACATGACATCAAATGGCTTCAGATGCATTTTTACACATCATTAATGACAGCACGGCACTTTGGGAAAACAAAATTAACAAATCTGCCTTGACATTAGTAATTATACACAGAGAAATATCCTGTAGTACGACTTGTGTGCTCACTTGCAGTTACTGTATTAGCTTCACAAAGGTGTTCATTGTCACCAAAACTAGCCTGTTTGAGTGATTCATTCAGTGAATCTACATGCAGAATATCAGCAGTTCTGTACACACGTTGGGGGGGAAAACAAAAACTGAAAAAAGGGATTTTCACCTTCATCAGGTAAACTTTGTCA
The DNA here is from genome assembly GCF_022655615.1 of Tachysurus fulvidraco. Lineage (NCBI taxonomy): Eukaryota > Metazoa > Chordata > Actinopteri > Siluriformes > Bagridae > Tachysurus > Tachysurus fulvidraco. The sequence goes on along the minus strand of NC_062537.1, from coordinate 10,912,381 downwards.
AGTATATGCAAAAAGCATAATAAGGAAATGAATAAATACCTGTTGCTCTATATCTTATGTTAAGGAGGAAATCATCCTTTAGTGCTAATGATTTTGAATATCAAATTAGCAATTTCTGCAAACGACAGAGCATCACACAAGCCTCTTAATATACACTTCATTAATGCAGCAGTTAGTGGTTCAGTTATTTAATATACAGTGTGAAAGTCTTAGGCACATGCAAAGCAATGCTGTGAAGTATTGAAGACCGATCGAAGAACACGGCTTTAAAAATGACAATAAAATGTTTATACATAAAAAATATATATATTTTATAAAGAGCAGGAAACTATACATTAACTAAACAAGCAACAAGCCAATATTAAATGTGATAACCCTTTGTTTAAAACTGTCATTTCTTATATTGCTGTTATGTTTTCCAAGCATGTAGATTTTTCTAATTATTAAATTATTTTTTTAAAACTATTTTTAAAAAAAATTGTCAGAATTTATTATTTATTCAGTTATTTATTTAGTCTGAAAAGTGGTCTATTATTGTAATTTTAGAACATTTAGGTCTGGTCCACTTATTTGCTTGGACAAGTGGTGTTCCATGAGTGCTGGTATTTCTAACATCATTGGCATTGGTACATTTCACTGTTCACTCTTTGTATCACTCCAATCGTCTGTGTTTGCTTACTACAGACTGTGAGTCAGTTTGTATGCTACATGACAACATGAAACACTATCCATCTGTGGCTTATTTTCAATGTCACAGCAAAGTAAACTAAATATATGACCATACTGTGTCTGAAATATCAGTCACTTGATATTACTTTCTTATTTATCGACTTATAAAATCAATATCACACTTGCAATTACATACAGCTGGATCACAGCCGTGCTGACAGTCAGTATAACACCTCGGGGTGATACAGCTTGAATATTCTACCTTGTTCTTTAACATTTACATTTTGTTGGAAATGTAATGATTTAATGTTTAAATGTTCAGGTTTTTTTTTTTTTTAACTCAATGCAAGTCAGAAAAAATGGACAAAATATAATAATAATAATAATAATAATAATAATAATAATAATAATAATAATAATAATAATAATAAAACACTGTTTTTACATTAATTGTCTGGGATTGTAATAGTTACCTACAGTATACTGGGACTTTATAACACATTCATATACATTGCATACACTGTTTATAAGGCAGTGCTGGAGGATTTTTGAAAGACTTTTATTTACTTATGATATGTGAAATTCATGTCAGAAAGTGAGGTGCAAATTGAGAAATGAATGAATTGAGAAATCATTCATTTACATGACATATGAGTTATACACTGTTAGGGATAAACAATACGAAAAATATACAATGTTCACGTCAAATCTGGAATACTTCACTGTTCTTCTGTCGTCTATCTGGTGGAGACATTAACGGATCTAAGGAGAACTGTACAACCTCAGAAAAGGTTGATTTTATGGACCCTTAACTAAGGAAACTCTTTTTTATAAGAGTGTACACAATGCTTTTTATCATAGTTAGGACGCAATCGTGTGAGCGTCTGCTGTATAACAGTGATTGATCTGTTACTATAGAAACAGTGATGCATTAGAACAAACGCATTATTATAAACCTGTGATTTGCCGTGCAACCGCCAAAGAGCGGCCGTTCCCGGAAAACTCAAACAACTCAACACAACAACTACTCATCAATCCAAATAAAGAATTCAACAAAACTGAGCTAAAATACATTGTTGTCGTACTTCAGAACAGTATTTAATGCAGATTGACCGGCACTTCTTCAAGCTGAGGAACATCTCGTTCCCTGCTCCTATATAAAGCAGATAAATTCATGTTCCAGAAGGTAAGACGACAGGTGGATACTTCACTGTGGACATCTTTAAGCTTCATACACTATCAGTCAAAAGTTTTTGAACACCTGGAATCTCTTAATCAAAATAATTAGTTTTGTAAAAAAATAAATAAATAAATAAATAAATAAATAAATAAATAAATAAATAAATAATAAATAAATAAAAATAATAATAATAAAAAAAACCTTTAAGACTAAAGGTAAGAGATTCATTATTTATCAGTGGTAGTATTACAGTACCTATGAAACCCACACAGGGAGTGTGCTGCCTCTTTAGTGCTTAACTATATTAAAGACTTTTGCTAGCGTCTTCCAATAAAAACAGTAATTTGTAATCTTTATCTTAAGGATTATTTCAAATGGTGTGATTTAAAGCATTTGTCTGGCAAAGTGTATCTGTGCTGTTGTTCAGCTCAGCTCAACTACTAGGTTGCATTTACTTTTCTACTTTTATTCTTCAGGAACCTTTTACAAATCTGCTTTATAAAATATTTGGACTAAAATTATATTGGTAATGTTTGGAATGTGTCCCAATGTACATTCCCTATTTATCTTCAGCTCTGCAGCACAGATAGTGGATGAACGTATTGTTCATTAAAGTTAAAGTTAATTTTTTTAATTATCTTTAAGGTAATACGGCCAATTTCTCTACAGGAAAATAAAATCCCTCAGCACATGCAAAACACACTCTTACATCTGTAATAATAATAATAATAATAATAATAATAATAATAATAATAATAATAATAATAATAATAATAATAATTTTAAAAATAATTTTAAAAAGAACAAGAAAATAAATCAATTTATGAAAATTATGCAGTAGATTTGTGTGTGTGTGTGTGTGTGTGTGTGTGTGTGTGTGTGTGTGTGTGTGTGTGTGTGTGTGTGTGTGTGTGTGTTTGAGTGGAGTAGAAGATTTGTTCTTGTAAAATCTTTAGTGTACACGTTTTCATTCCTATGCGCTCTCTCTCTCTCTCTCTCTCTCTCTCTCTCTCTCTCTCTCTCTCTGTCTCTCTCTCTTTCTGTGTGTGTGTGTGTATGTGTGTGTGTTTGCACATGCAAGTGAGTGCGGCTAGCTGGTGTAATGTCATGGGCTGATAACTGTTTCTCCTTGGGAAGCATCCAAATCTCCTCATTAAGGTGCTGACTGCATTCGAGCTCTGCTTTTAGAGAGAGAGAGTAACAGGTGCAGAGGTGTGACAGAGAAAGTGGCAAGCTTATCAAGGTTACATATACACACAAGAAGATACACAGGGGGATGTGTCAGGGGTGTAGTTCGGTGGTCAGGGTGGGGCAGGAGGAGGGATAAATTGCATGGTGAAGGCATGGGAATAAAATGCATCTAATGCACTTTTAAAAACCAGCTTTGAGAATACAGAGTAATAAATAATGCATACTAACCATAGCAAATAATGGTGTTGGCCTTATTTTTAATATCCTTTGCCATAAGGATTTAAGCATAGACATTCACAGGCACACAAAAATTAAAGTCATCCCTTAAAACCTGAGAGAGAACACTGGTAAAATACCTCAACAGAGAGTAAACAAACAATGATTAAAAACATACCTTAAAAAATGAAGGGTTTTCCTCATTTGTAAGCAGTTCATATTATAACTAGGGATGCATCGATACCAGTACAGGGATCAGGTATCAGATCAGTACCGTGTTCAGTCAGTGCTCATTGCTCCAGTACTATAATTTGATATCATGTGATACTATACAGCATGTGGTAAACCGGGTGTACAGACGACACGGAATGACAACGAGCTAGACATTTCACGATTAATGTCAATCAAGGCAAAGCAGACTGCAAACTGTGAGAGCATCAACCTACAAGTACAATCTATAACTCGGCATCAGGAGAGCATAACTAGCACCCAAAAAAAAAACCTGACTAAATAAAGTTAAATAAAATATTCTATGATGAACGTGATTGCGTAATAATTAGTCGGTTACTCAGTTTAAGTATCAGTATGTGAGTTTATCTGTATTGACTAGTACCAGAACACATACTCATACTCGTATTTGGTTTTAAAAAATGGTATCAGTGCATCCCTATTTATAACCTTATGATCATCATTGAACAGGAAATTTCCCAATTCTACAGGAAGTGTATACTGTAAATGAATAATTGATAATACTTTTGCTTTTCTGAATACACATGCGGTATTTAGGGCCTCGTTCCACATATAGATCATCATCTGCAGAAGTAAAAGCCTAAATGTGCACAAATCTTGCATCAAATGTTCAAATCCAGTGTGTTTCTTACTTCCTAATTATACATGTATATTACTGTAAAGAGTGTCTAAAATAAGGATCTAAAAAGACCAGGTAAGATGGCTAACCTACCGACCTACTGTCTGTGTGTGGTGATGCAGCAGTCCTTTAAAAAATCAGAACATTATTTCAGTGACAGATGAACATTATAATACACACCAGACTGTTGTTTTTTTTTTCTTTTCTTTAGGAAATGTGAGCTATATTACGCACAGACTGACCTCACTCATATTCAAATGAACTGTAAGTATTCCACTGTATACATCTGTACAGGTACAGGAAATCAAATATCACATGATTTTTTGCACTTTTGTTGATTATTTAAAAAGAAGAATCCATTGCAAGAACTCCATTTGTTTTTTTTTGTTTTTTTTTTACAAGGAAAGCTGACATGATACGGACATCTCGACTCACACATTTCAATACCGAGCAAAACCATCCATGTACTTATTTAGTTTTTTTTTTTTTTACGATCAAGTGACTTTTTGCTTTTCTTTGACATTTAAAAAAAAAAAAATGAAGAGATCACTATATTTACCAGCTAGCCACAGAACCCTATCCTGTGAAGTCTCACGTTCTCATGTGACAGACTCATAGTCCAAATCTATTTTCTAGCCCAACTCCTGGAAGGAAAAAAAAAAGTTCAAACCAAATAATAACAATAATAGTGGTTTGTTTCTAATGATGGGACTCTGAGTCTGTCTTTGCTTTATGTCGAGAGGGGCTGATGCAGTTGTTGGTGTCTCTAGCATCAAAACTTGAGATAAAAGAGAATGAGTGTGAGCAGTGGGCAGACAGAGCTGGATGGAGAATGTGCAGCGCTGTTCACATCGTGTATCGCTCCTGGGCCTGTGGAGAGAGAGAAAGCACACATTCTGAGTACTTACACCACCTCCGTATGACTTAAGTGCTCTCGATCAGGTGTGTGTGTGTGTGTGTGTGTGTGTGTGTGTGTGTGTGTGTGTGTGTGTGTGTGTGCGTTTATGTGTTTCCTGATTCAGTAATGTGAATGAAACTGTTCACATTTATTTATCAAAGCAAACTCTAAACCAGACAGAACCTTATTTAAATCTATACCAATAGATAATAGCTCATTTTTCTTTTGTTTTCCAATACTGCTAATGAAAGCTTGAGTTTCGGTTGACATTGATTCTGATACTAGCTTTGGTGGCAACATTCTAAGCAGAAATACCCAGACTGTCCTCTCCCTAGACACCTCGTCCTGATCCTCCACAGAGATAGCCAGGTGCTTCCAGGCTAGACAATAGATATAATCTCTACATCTAATCCCTGATCTGCCCCAGGGTCTCATCCTCATCACTTCCCTAGGGTGGTGTCCTGGAGGCACACTTACCAGATGCCTGAATCAAAACAATCTTAAGGTAGGAACAAATATTTCTTTATATGGAAATATTTGTGTCTAGTATCATCCTGATACAATACGCTTCTTTCATGGACCTACATCACCCACAATGCTGTTCTACTACCTGCTTATAGTGATATAAGTGGAATTTTAGCTCTTGCTTCTTCTCTACTTACAGTAACTCACAAAGATTCTGCAATGCTTTGTTCCCTCATTTCTCCTCTCTAAAAGATCAGCTTCTGAAGTATTAACTTTCATGCTAGCGTTGTGGCCAGTGCCGTTGTGCTTGTCATCTCATAGATCATTTACAAGCCAAGCTCTGATGTAACAATTGCACTGTATTTTGAAACTCTGAGCCAGTTTGCAGTCTTTATTACTTTCTCATTATAATGACTTATTGCTTAGGTTTTTAGTAGCTAACAGTGATATATACAGTTAACACACATATACACACACACAGGATACTGTATATATATATATATATATATATATATATATATATATATATATATATATATATATATAAGAATCATAGAAACACATCACAATTATTCATGGTGAAATTTTTCTTTGCGGTAAAACAAGTTTTAAAGAGAATCTTGAATTTATAATGTGTTATAAATTGCCAATGTGTTATTTACATCCCACTGAATATATCCAACCATCCATACATCCATCTGCTTATTTTATACAGGGTCACAGGGAGCTTAGAGTCTATCTCAGGGGACACATGGCACATGGCCGGGGCACTCTAGATGGTGTGCCAACCCATCGCAGAGCACAATTTCACACACACACTCACACCATAGGCAATCAGCCTACAATGCATGTCTTTGGACTGGGGGAGGAAACCAGAATACCCACAGAACACATGGGGAAAACAGGCAAACTTCCCACACAAAGGGCAGAGGTGAAAATCAAACCCACAACCCCGGAGGTACAAGACAAAAATGCCAACCACTAAGCCACAAAAAAATGCTCAAGTGTTAAAAATAAATAAATAAATAAAATTATTTAACCCTTACTATCTTAAAATCACAAAATTTTCAGCTAGACATTATTTTAAATACTTAGGAGTTCTCACACATTTAAAATCATCCTTAGCTGTGAGCTGTGTGTGTAATAATGACATCAGAATACAGATATTCATTATTCATGTTGTGGTGGTTTGTCTAAATGAAACTAATTATTAAATGTTTCCTTACCGTACAGGATTATGCTTGCATTTGTGATTCCCAGCATGTTCATGGCCACACACGTGTAGTTTCCATAGTCCTCTTCAGACACGTTGAAAAATATCAACATAGATTGTTTACCTTTGTTTTCGATTTTGACTCCGTTGAGTCCGTTGAAAAGGCTGAAATAAACAAGGTCATTGTTAAGAGTGCTCAGGTGCTTAGTTTCAATTCCCAGGTTAGGTAATAAAGTAATAATAATAATTTAAAAAAAAACCTTAGGTATAACACTGGTACATCATTTTTAGTTTCATCTGTCAGTACACTGTTCTTAAAGAGCTCTAACCTCGAGATTGTTTTTGAACACATCTTTCGGATGCTACACTATTAGTATAATCTGTAAATCCAGATAATCCAGAGCTGCTTTTCCCAGTTAGATCTAGATTTTGTTTCTACGTTTAAAATACCGAAGCCATAGACATTTCTCAGTTCAAGTACACTTATATATTACTTTATAATTCTATAACCGCGTAAAATGACATCAAGTGTTAAATTAACTCTTTCAACTCCTTTCAACCCCCAAAATGATCCAATGATAAAAATATTTCCTTAGAATTTACAGGCATGGTTAACTTTTTTCCATGAATTACAATTTTTTAGTCACTTTACGTCTTGTATCTACAACCAATGTCTGTGTCAATAAGCTCTAGCATCTTTATATCATAAGGTTCATCATCATCATCATCATCATCATCATCATCATCATCATCATCATCATCATCATCTGCACTGTAACCTGCATGCTCTGAAACCTAATCAGGATTTTCTACACTATCATTGAAACTGTCATCTTCTGATTCCTTTGGCAGATTCCTTTCCACTAAAATACGAAAAATTAAATACTAAATAAGCAAAAAAAGAAAAAAAAAGAAAAGCTTGAATATACAGGATGTCTGCCTATGCATATTGTTATAGGTAGGTAATATTTATGTAAAAAAATCTCATTAATTGCTTCACTATGATGTTTGCTTGAGCAAAAAAGAAAAATATTTCCATGTTCATCCTTACACATCATCACTCTTACAACCATCTGGCTATTTTTACCCTTTTCAGACCTATCAACCCTACGAACACGCGTTATCTTGTATAATTATGACACATTTACTTCTGTATTTCTCATATATATATTGCTGTATTTATATTCTTTACCCTTGGGTACTCGTTCCAAATACTCTATACATACCTTCTCATTCCTTGCTATTTTATTCCCGAAACACAGACATCTAACTTGTATATAAACACCTCCTGGTCAGCTCTGCATCTGCTCATTCATACAATTATCCAATAAGCCGATCATGTGGTGGCAGTGAAGTGCATAAAACCATGCAGATACAGATCAAGAGCTTCAGTTCATGTTCACATCAACTTTGAAATAAACATTGCCTGATCGCTTTCCCATCTTCACCTGTCATGGTTTGTGCCCACTGTAACTGCAGATTCCTGGTTTTGGCTGACAGAAGTGCAACAACATGTCATCTTCTGCTGTTGTAAACCATCCATCTCATGGTTTGATATGTTGTATGTTTTGAGATGCTTCTCTGCTCATAACAATTATAAAGAGTGGTTATTTCAGTTGCCGTTGACTTCCTGACATCTCAAACCAGTCTGGCTTTCATTTTCCTATGATTGGTATCCTCTTATTTCCCTGCCACATAATTGGCTGATTGGATAATTTCATATGTAAGCAGAATCGCATTTTTTTTGCTGTTTTTACTGTATACCTAAATGTAGGAAGTCAGTGCAAGACTCACAATAAAGTCTCTTAGTGTTACAATAAAGTCTCTTAGTGTCTCTTAGTGGCTACTTTTTTTCTTTATATTCATGCTTATATTTGGCAATTGGATGTAAGTCCATTGTAACGCTGCTGCTAAATCCAGAGTAAAACAAGTATTCAGCTCAATTCCCTGATGGTTAAACCCAAATCTCTACGGCCTTGTTTCTGGAACACCAACAGATCCCCAAAGGTGCTGCTTGGATCTATGATTCCGTGTGTCCTTGTTAGCCGTTAACTGTGAAGTGCTAAAAAAAAACATTGTGTTGAAAAACTGTTGTTTTAAAATAGAAAACGTACCGGCGCTCTTCTTTGTACCACTGAAAGTCAGCAAGAGGAACAGCTGATGCTTCGCACTGCAGCTCTCCTCTCTGTCCAACAGCCGTCCCAGTGTTGCGAGTACGCGAAATGACCGGAGGATCTGTGGGGTGAATGCACTATACTAATGATGATCATAAATGACCGTGTCAGTGTTATTGAATGTACGGGTGATTCTTTCATATCAGCGGGACTGACAGTAGACTTACAGTTTACTGTGACTTGTACCGTCCTCACGTCAGGGGGTGAGATGTCATTTGAAGAGATGCACTCATATGATCCTGACTGTTCTTTGGTGATCGCAGTCATCTCAAAATACTCGCCCTCACTGATGAATCTACGATCTGCGACAAAAATCCAAGCATTCATATAGTGCATATCACAGAGAATGGCACATTCTAGTGATCACAGCATTTGTACCACACAGCCAAATAAGGCTGTCATCATACCAACAGTTTTACTTCATTATCAATATCACGGTCAATCAACAATGATTTAAATGAATCAAATGTGCAAAATCATTGAACTCTGAATCATAATTTCCTCTTGCATTAAACCAGGGCAGTTGCATAAAAGTTTAAATTTAGATGATGAACCTGTGACATGAGAAAAGTAGTTAATCACATTGCTGTATTAATAATAATAATAAAATGAAAAACATGTAATCCGCCATATCTATATAGAGGTCGTGATGGTTGTCAGGCATATTTCTTGCAACGTTGCTCAGAGTGTCTGTTTTGTTAAATCTACACAGACTGAATTAGTATTGAACAAGCTAATCCATTACATCCAGAGTGGGTTTAAGTAGCGTTCTGCAGCTGATAACAAGCATAGACTCCTGTGTGTTCTAGAAGCAGACGATTCCAAGCAGATTATTCACTAGATGCTCACCACTTCATTTAGGGTCATAAGCCTTTAACTTTGCAGTGCAATGAGCAAAGTCACCTCACAATTGCTGGATTGTATATTTATAATCACACCCTTTAGTGTCACCCAAATGAGGATGGGTTCCCTTTTGAGTCTGGTTCCTCTTAAGGTTTCCATCTAAGGCAGTTTTTTTTCTTGCCACAGTCGCTTCAGTCACCTCAGGCTTGCTCATTAGGAATAAATACAAACACATTTATACATAAGTCTAAGATTATTTTTTGTATTATATTAATCTCTGTATAATATTAAATTTCTTGTATTATGATCTGTAAAGCTGCTTTGAGACAATGTCCATTGTTAAAAGTGCTATACAAATACATTTGAATGGAATTGATTGTCTCTGCTCCTCTACCTATAACTTCTACCACATCTCTACGGAATAAGGTTTTCAGCTGTTTGATGAATTCAGGTCCCTTTTTGGTTATGAGATTAACTTGTATAAAACAAACCTTCATTCCTCAGACACCACTTTGGTATAAAAAAACAAACACATGTTTTTCAACAATCGCCAAAGAACATCAGAACAGACCGGGAACCCGTGGACTGGTGGAGATCACTGACAGTTCCTCTTTAGGTAGACTCTCTAGCATTTAAATAAATATTCTCTGTTTCTATTCTCCCTTTGCTGGTAAATTGGTAACCAATTATATCTAAATTTCTGTGGGGTGACAAGCATCATTCTGAAGGCTTGGTGAGCAGCTGATAAAATAACAAGAGGATCCTAGCAATACTATTCATTGATTAACTACAATTTCCTGTCTTGCTGACAACCATTTACATGCTTTGCTTGTAGAGATGAAAGCATGTTTACACTTAATGATTTGGTTTGCTGTAATATCTTAGAGTTAAAAGGCATATTTACTCTGTCCAAGACATCATTGTTTTTTATACCTTACTCTGAGATCAGCTATAAAAACATATGGGGTCCTCTGAGATATCCCAATTAGTTTTCATGAAGTCTATGTCTCATTCTTCTAAATGCTGCAAAATCACATATACAGTATCTTGTATACACAGACTCATTAAACTGGCTTATAAAATTTGCTTTGATTTAATCCTAACTGGAATACGTTTTGGAATTATAAGTTGAATCTACCTTGAATAATTGAGCTCATCAACTAATTCAATTTAAATGCATACACAGCACAGGGAATATTCAACCGCATACATAGGACATAAAATGGGATCCCACTCCTTATTGTACTACATGTATATTAAATATTGCATATGTTTTGAGTTTGTGTATTGGTATATATGTTAATTTACACAGAATCAGAAGGCATCAGGTATAAATATCACTAGGCAGTGAACCACTGATGTGATTAATATAGCCAAACCAGCTTCAGTAAGGTCATGGTCAAAGACTATTGATTCCCAAGGAGCTTCCCAGTTATATCTGAAATGTTTGTCCTCTGTATGCTGTATTTTTTACATTTGGTATGCTGTCTTTTTGTCTAATCTGTTTATCTTCTAACATTCTCTGTGATTCTATATATATACTGCATATATATATATATATTGGTCAAGTTTGTGTTCAATTTTTGTTCATTTTTATTTTGTTATTATATATATATATATATATATATATATATACACACACACACACACACACACACACACACACACACACACACACACACACACATATATATATATATATATACACACACACACACACACACACACACACACACACACACACACACACACACACACACATATATATATATATATATATATATATATATATATATATATATATATATATATATATAAAATAAAAATGAACAAAAATGTATTTTTTTTTCATTTATTATTTATTTAAAATATTTTATCCTTCAGCACTTCACCTTCAATAACACATAACCTATCCTCAGGCAGAGCAAATGTCAACACACATCAACATTTTTACATTAGAAATCTCTCATTAATCACCAGTAACCTCTCTCTCTCTCTCTCTCTCTCTCTCTCTCTCTCTCTCTCTCTCTCTCTCTCTCTCTCTCTCACCCAATTTAAAGGTTGAACAGTGGATATAAGTTGTTATTTCTACTCTCATAATACCATGGCCTTGGGGATGGTGTGATATAGCAGGGTAATTATGCTTATCTAACTAAATTACTCATTTCTGTAATTTTGGGCTGATGTGAAATAGAGGGTAGAGGAATATGACTGTGTGATTAACTGAAGATTTCATGAGGTACAGTTTTATGCAGCGTATAGGATATTATCCTTGGACATTTACTTTTATGGCTAGTAAACGAGCTGGACTAACGTTATTTGGGCAAACACACTCATATTAATTACCATAGGCATTGACTCTTAGGGTTCATTATGGATACTTTAGATGGCAAATGGTTTTAGCTTTCAACTTAAACCGTTTTCAACTTAAACACAGTACTTTTAAGGAAAAAACAACTTGTCCAACTTGTCCATAAGGGCAGGAAGTTCAGATCATTAACATATACCACCTGTTCAACAAATAATCTTCATAAAGACTTAATTAACAACTTTATATGATTTAATGAACTTTACAGTAACAGAACATGAATAATCATGCACTGAAACCGGAATTAATATTTACTTAAATAGGAGCTAACGAACAGTTAAGACATGAACTAATAAAGAGCTAACTCTAACTATGACATGAGTCTTATGAATTTGATTAGTTTGATTAGTGAATAATGACAGGTAGGAGTAAACTGTCTCAAACATTATCTATAAGAAATAACATGAATTAAAAGTGCATACATTCAAAATCTTTTGCCATATGAAGATGTGCACACATACACTGTTGGATGTTGCTGGATTATGAATACTACAGTGGGATTTGGAGACAAATAGTTGGATAATCACCCAAAATGGGTTGAGATGAAATTAGCAGTGTTTATTATTAGTAAACTTGAAGAAAAGAATCAATGTAAATGGTTAAAGTAATCCAGTATTGCTTGTGTATGCAGCTGGATATGGTTAATTATATAAACAATTTGAAATTTGTGTTTAATTCATACTCGTAATTATACAACATATCTATGTCTGTGTTAATTAATACATTAAGTAACAAACCTGTACTTACATTTATTAAAGGCGGTCATTATTCATGCCGTAGTTAAAATGAACTCATCATTATGTCACGATTCGTACATGCCTTAACTCATCCTTAGTTCATATTTCTGTAAGTATTATTATTCAGTTGCTCTAACAATGCTGCTATTTGATTGAAGTTCCATTTCATTTAGTTTAATTTCTTAATTTTATGTGATCACTAGGAATCTCACTATTTAGCACCATATAGTTATGCAAATAAAAGGAAATGCACTAATAAAGGCCCACAGAACCAGGGGAGTAACAAAACGCAAACAGGATAATAAACGATAGAGTACTACCAATATCATGATTTATAGTGAATAATCACAAGGAAAAGCAATAAATAATCAAATCATCACAAATAAAGTGCAGAAATCGTGTCTTTGATTAAAATAAGCTTTTCTAAATTGAGGAGGAGGGTTGTACTGTATGTGCAACACAGTGTCCTTGTTTTCTGAGCATAAGCTGTGAAAAGGGAAAAAATGTGTCTCTCTTAACTAACGCCCAAACTTTTCAAGGATAGTTTCGGATTTTTTCATTCATTGGATATTGAGATCTATTTGGGCATGAACTTTTGCTAAAACTTGGCAACCTTGGTTAATGACATTAGCTCTTCTGTGAGCAGCTCACACACTGTGACAGAAAACAACACTGAATCGAACATAGTTGAACAAAGGTATGTCTAAAATAGCTCAAAATATTCTGTTAAAATGGATGCTGGGTGGCTGCATGTTGGATATTAAATTATAGAGAAAAAAAAAAAAGATTAGATAGTAGCCTGAAGCATCAATCAAGTGTGAAAGCCTCTTGATTTTTATTTGAGGTTATGTGATATAACGTCGCCTTGCCCCGGCAACATCCACATTATTAAGCTGCTCCTGCTTCTGCCTTTTAAAGTAAGCAGGTTATTTTTAAGTTTTACTCACTTTCTCATATATTTTATTTCCTTCCAGGTTTAACAGATATCTGCCATTTTTTCCTGATCATTATATTTTCTTTTGTCTTCACATCTTGTGTTTATAACTTCAATAAATCACCAAAATAAATCATACCATCACAGCTGTTACATTTTGACTATAAAATGCTGGGAAAATTGCTACCACCAGGCTGTAAAGTGTTCCCTTCAAAATAAAGCAAAGCAAACAAAACAAACAAATTGCACTTTTTTGTCCAACAAAAATGCATGAGAAGGAACAACTAATAACATGTGCTGAATTCTGTGTGAAAAATGTCTGCTTGCTAAAAGGACTACACAGGGACCGCAGAACTGTTTACACTCCTATACAGTGCAGACCTTAAGTAACTAAACAGTGCCAATATTTGTTCTTGTGGCTCTGTAGCCTAACACAGTGGACCTGAAATAAGACAATGGCTTTGGGATTAAAGTGCAGAATGTCAGCTTACATTCCAAAGTCTTTACATCTATATTAAGTGAACCATCTGGGGATCATTTAAATGCATCATACTTAAGTGTACTGGATTGCAAATCCTTTGCCTGAAGACTGTGACCTAAAAACATCACCACATGCTGGGTATATGTTCCTTGGTGAGATTCAGCAAGGACTATAATAAAGCATTTTTCACTTTCTGGAATATTTCTGTCTTATTTAGTCTTGTATTCACTAAATAAAATGCATCTTCGCGTTATCAACCTGCCCAGGCAAAACGCTTCACTTTTTGTAGTTGCGTCCACAATAAACTGCCATTTCAGATTTTTTGAATTGATTGATTTTTTTCAGGAAGTGGAAAAGCAGATGTAAAGTACTCTTTCACTCAAAGCTACTCAGTGACAAGTCTTTTGTTAAATCACATCTCACACAGTGCTTTGATGTCATGAGAGTAAACATTTAAGTGAAGATTTCTGTTTGACGCTTTGACAAGCACTATTGTGCTTTATGACCATGGTTGAAAAGTGAAAGGCTTGGTTGTCAGAACAACCTTCAAATCACTTCAACAACTGGCATAAGAATTGTGCAATAGACTTGCTTTGGCTGTTTATCACTCACTTCATTGAAAAGGAATAAGAATTACAAAACCCCTCCTGGACAACGAGCACCATTTGTCATTTGAATAGGCCGTTATGATGAGGTGTTCAGCCGTTTGCTACAATTCGCTAGCACATTAACTCGGCTTTTTATATCGACCCCATTTAAATGCTAGTATCATTTCAATCTCAATCACAACACCAATGCTCATGTTAGTCAGCATTATCTCATAGGCTTGTGTTCAATTTTTTATTATGAGGAAACTGAAAGAAAGCATAAGGCTCATGGCAATTATGGCCTGTGGCAGTTAATAATGCCGCAAACATTACGAGGCAGTAACAGAGGGGTGGATTATGAGAACATAAGTATACTGAAGGACCACAGCATAAATAAATTACTGGCTTAAATGGAGAAAGACAAAAAGGCTTACAGATGAACAGAGAGACAGATGACAGTCTACTATAAAAATAGAATGCATCCCCATTTAAAAACTTTAGTAGATGGAGATATGCATCAATACTTTATGGGCTTCCCAATAAAAACAGTCAAACTTAAATGTGTTTGGTTTCCCAGTCCCATCATTTTAAAGCTCCTGATTAAAATTGTCATAATTATTATACATCTATACATATACATCTATGCCATAATTTTATAACGGTCTGCTAAAATGTTTTACTACTGAGCAATGGAGATATATTATAGTTTCTACAGTAATTGTTCTAAAAAAGCCTTGATTTTTTCATTTATTCCTAAATTACTTTAGCTAAGCTTTGTGTCAGTATTTGTTTTGCTGATGAAATCAAGACAGAAAAATGAAAAGAAGAAAATGACACAAAACAACAAAAAATTTACCCTTTTAATATCAACCTACCATGAAATGTAATGCCATTTCCCTAAACAAATGAAAATTAGACAGCAATGTTATAGAAAGAGATGAAATTCACCTCCATCTTTACACATAAGTAAATCGAGGTGACAGAAGACGGCTGGTTACTGAGCAAGTGGTGGAGCATGTTATTTGGTTAAATAGCAGCAGTATGTGATTCAATCTAATTGAATTATGAACATTGAAAATACAACAAAACACTGTGGTTCGTCCCAGGCTTGGACAAATCATAAAGTGTTTAGCTAACACACTGGGAAAATATAGGCAAGTAATGTACTGCCAAATCCCATGAACCGATTAGGCTTAAATATACTGTAGTTGCTATAATGTAATGTAAGAATGTATGTCAAACAGTGCAGTTAAGTGCATTGGTACAGACTAGTGTAAATGAATGAATCTATGATTATTATCATCTTCTAACAAAGTCTCTAATGTAGCACATTGTGTTTATGCACTCAAGAAAAAGCCAGCAAGTCATTGGTAGGGGTTTCTTCTGTGAGGTGTCCTGTCCTCTTATCAGATGTGAAGATATTATTCAGATCTTTATTTTCTTTTGAATATTATATTTCTGCTTTAATTTGTATTATGTATTTGTTTGGTCAGCGTTTCCACATACTCGTAGTCGAGGGAACTGATCCACCAAGTGATTCACAGACCTGTGAATCGGCTCACACTTTGGCTGATGTGTGTAGTACAGCAGGTGGTGGGATCAGGAATGAGTAGTTTGCATTAGAGTTTCAACATCCATGTCTAAACACCATGTGACAGAGTCAGTGATATGTGCAAGTGCAGGTTAGCGGACTAAAGTTCCAAATGTGAAAGAAAAAACAAACAAACAAGGAAAGGAATAAAATCAAGACGAAAAAGTTAAAACACAGTAAGCATTAATTCACAATTAGTGTTTTAAAGGGTGTGAATGTCAGTGGAATCATGTGTACATAACAAAAACTCAGGTGAGTGTGAACTTAATGGTGGAGTGTCATGCTGGGTATTGTAGTCCATGGCAGACATGTTAGTAATCCACAATGTATTATGGAAAGTGTACTGTAGTTTTTTCTGATTCCTGCTCTGATGTGACACTGTTTGACCATCATGAAGTACATTAAGCTATAATCATATCAAATTAAGACTTCTGACATTTTAAAAAAGTAAAAAAAAAAAAAAAAACAATACTTTTAATAACCTGGATAGTAAATCTGATTGTTTACCCATTTCTATTGTTGTTGATATTCATCAGCATGTTATTCAGGAACTACATGAGGAATCAAAGATGACACAACACTTGGTTATACAAAAATACTTCACGCTGGGGTGGTCATGATTGTTGTATTTTTCCTGTTAATGGTGTGTAATTCTGCTTATACTACAGTGAGTAACAAATGTATTATTGAATAACTCTGTTGTTGGTAAATTTAATGTCATGGAACATCTGTGAGAAAAGGTAGTTCTTGTTATTGCCTATGATACTGCAGTAATAAACAGTTGCTCCCTCACCAGCATGGGTTTTTTCTCCCTCTCTTGCAGTAAATAAGCCAAAAAAAAATCCTTCTACTATCAGAAGGTTTCATCATAAACAATGAAACATTTTTTTTATCTATTTATTATTAGGTTTAGATTGTATGTACTGCCAGACAAGTCCCTTATAGCAACAATAGCATATAAGAACAAATATTAATATAAAGCTATTATTTATGCTACAGAGGAGCTATAGAACCCAAGAATAATTCAAGTGCACTGCGGAATAATATGATTTATTATGTAGCTACAGTGAAGCTAACAGGAAATGCATGTAGTTACAGAAGAGTAATGTAAATCAATTAAGCACTGAGGATTCCTGTTGTCTCTGCCACACATACCCAGCAGAAATGATCCTTTATCCTTGCAACAGTACATTCAACTTCTCTGACTGAAATTGCTGTTTTAAAATTGCACAAATAATATGAGTGTGTGACATTGTCACTAGATTGTTTTCCATCATGATTTAGAACTCTACTAAAATTACTGTAGCTAAAAGTAGCGATCAATAATCTTATTCTCTTTCTCCTAATTGTTTATTATATATGTATTCTAGACTGGCTGCTGCTATGGAACGCATGCAGCCGGATGCATTTCCTTTGCAGAAAAAAAAACAGTACGACCATCTCAAACAAACACTCAAGAGATTTAAAAAAAAAAATCAAAACGGCTATAAGGGCTCTTCAGAGTCAAATAAAATGGAGAGTTATGAGCAAAAGAAAATGGGTTCAAATGATTTTCCTCTGAACATGCCCAGAAAATATGTTAAAGTGGGTCAATGTTTCTAAGCATTGAAATTGGTTGTTCAGTTTTGATGGGAAGCTAGGCCAGGCTCAGAAAGGCAGAGAACATTGCTCTGGATTTTTCCCACCCTAGAAATTCATAAACACCAGCCTTCATTTAGGCCTTTATGCCTCCCCAGTGGGTTTCAGTGCTCCCCAGTAAACCAATAAACACACCAAGCGATGATATTACATGTATAATGAGATTGAGCTCTGCTAATGAGTTGATAATCAGGCACTGACCATTATTAATGTTTGTGAACACATCTAATTGCAATGTGTAATCATCTTTGCATGGGCTACCCCCATAATAGGCACTCAAATGGTGATAGCCTCAGATAGTAAACTATTGACTGAAAAAATTACAAGGCACAAATGATGTTTTCTAATAATGGATGAGGAGACATCAGCTACAGTACATTTCACCATGTTTGGGGAAACAGGTTTGCAAAAATTTTTAAAACATGTCAGTTTTTGAATAAATGTATTTTCTTTGGCACATCAGAAGAGTGGTCGGACTATAGTCTTCAGTTATAATTCGT